>NC_080572.1:301276323-301582407 GCF_030247185.1 Malaya genurostris | reverse complement strand
CGCTACTGCTCGGACTTGGGCTGTGATTTTCATCGGATGTTACTTCGACAATCGTTACCATTGGCTGGACTTTGGCGGTGATATTTGTGGTGGAGGGACGTTTCGGGATGGCCGGTGGGGATTCAACACGGTACTCTTCACTATCCCTGTCCATCGCTTCGCTGGGACTGGCTTCTTCGTCGTCACTTTTTGGTCGACTGCTGCTGACACACGAAGAGCATTTCATGGTTGTCGCCGCTCCCGATTCGAAGATTTCCGTCCTAATCAATGTGCAAATCGTCTTGGGCAACTGTCGTCCACTCGTCGCCGGATTGTAAAACGGGGCACCTCCATTCGCAATTGATACGCGAACACTAATTGAAAGTAGCGACTTAGAATAGCGTCGCGTCGCGCGTGTTAGTTAGAGTGAGTGAGTGAGTGAGAGGGAGAGAGGGATAGAGAGAGTTTGACGTGCGGCTAAATTACGAAAACATATGTATGCAATATAAATTGTGCTTCACCGGACGGGCGCGCAAATAAAACAAAACAATATTCTCTAGCAGTGGCGGCTGCTTGACACACTCATACACATCAGTGTATGCGCAATTTGCCTATTATTCCGAGTTCCTATCCGGTCACTTTGCGCACCGTCGCAAAAAACGCAGTTGCCATTGCAACGCCACGGTATTTATTCGACGTCGCTTGCTTCGACTGACAGCTACTTTGCACAAACAATGACAAACAAGATACACAACTTTGCAAAACCCGAAACACGCTTTCACTTTCCGACGACCCTTCGGCGGCCAGAATCACGACGCAACTGCAGTTATCTGGTAAAATTTCGCAGATTTTTTGGGGCCCTCACATCAACGGTAAAAATATTTCCTCTCGGTCGCGGTCGTGCTGCAAGCAAACCAGATTTCACTCCGCGCACTTTACGAGTATCGTCGTCGCGTTTTGATTAGAGCGGCACACGATTTGCCACTTGAAAATATGTGGTCCAGATCTGCTGGTCGCGAGAGTAACACTTGGAAAAGAACAGACGCCCGTACTTCAACTCCGAAGCTCTTACCGGCTTCGTAAATACTGTGTGCGGCTTCGAATTAATTCGTTTTTTCACCCCCTCTTGCTAATAAGTTGGACGGGAAAAGTAAAGAAAAGAAGCACTTGCTGCCACACCTTTCCTTCTGAGGGATTCAATTTCTTGCGCTTCGTAGGCCACCGTTGTCGCTATCTTACAGATAAGATTTTGCCGTTGTTTAAACTCCGCTATCGTAAAAGCGCCTTCACACTCGACACCAACACGAACACGACGACCCAGATAACCAACCGAAAACACTGTCAATCAGTTAACTAATTCTAATGCCGGTCCTGTCCACCACGAAGACCACGTGTCCAATCGAGAAATCGAACAACAATAAAATAAAGTAAACCACCCCTCGGTCATGGCTGTAAGTCTAAACATAGGCGTACCCTCAAAACTAATCCTCCCTCATTTTGGGCGTCGTAACGGAACCAGCAAAACGCCACTATCAGCTTACACTTTCCGACTCAGTTGGCGGTGAAATATGTGTGACATTCAAGTTTCATTCATGCTTTGTTGTTCTTTCTATGTCGCAAAAAAAAAACAAAGTATCAATTTCTTTCCCCGACCGCACGGTGGCACCGTTGCCAGAAAACGAAAAAAAAATGTCAATGTCCCAAGTTCAAGAGCCGATCGGTTTGCGTGTGTGATCAAAAAGTACATGGCGAACACACCACATTATTGCCGTCTCTGTCACGGTGCGGCCTGACACGATAGAACAAGGGCCAGAAGGAGGCGGATGGTTTTCGCCGGGAATCGGCACCACTAAGACCAAGTTTGTTGCGTCCTCCCGTGTTGTCTTTTCTGGCGAAGTATGTTTCCCCCATTAAATCAATCGACGAAATTAGGGCTTCCCTATTTTTTCAAATTTGTCACGACTGGTTTTGAGGTTAACCAATGTTTCTTTTAAGCAACGCGTTGACAACGTTATTAAAACGGTTGTGTGATTTGGCAGAATGTGGAAGTAATTATTATCATTAAATCGAAATTGGATAGGAAGTGTTCGCAAATTTTCATTCTTTCGCTGTTTCAATCATATGTCTTTCCTTTTCGGTCTTTCGGTTTCACGTAGTATACTGGTTTGTGACAGCTTTTAACGTCACAAAAACAAACCCAACATAATACTTCGTTCACATCATGACCTTACGTTATTTACAGAAAACTTGATTTAGTTTTAAACATAATGAAAACAAAAACATGACAGTTTTTATATAAGTGTACGGGTCGCTTTCAGATGCCGTTTTATCACACTACTACACACAGTAACCCTTGACTACGAATATAAACATATTCATTTCGCAGTGCTACACTGAACATTTTTTCAAACCTACACCCTACACGGATACAAATCCATAGCCGGTATCACGACTAAGAAATAATGAAAAGCATGAAGCATCATCTTCATGAGACCATTATTATTGCATTTTTCATAAAAGTTCACAGATAAAAATATTTTGTGATTTTACATTTATTTTCATGCACATATTTGGAGCAGGCAATTGAATGGAAATTTACATTACAAAACGAAGCGGTTTGTAAATATACAGTCTTGTCCAATGAAAAACTAAATGAATTTTAAATGTAATTTTACATCAATCATGGTTTTAAATCAGATTTTCGTTTCAACTGATGTCTATTTCATCGTACTATCGGTTTACATGTCGTGTAAGTTTCATTTTTTCTTTCTGTGTTGTAGGTCATTTCATTCTAAACAATTTTGCTCAAGAACCCACTTTCCTAGCTCTCCATTTGATCTCGTTACATTAGATTTTCCGCTCCCATCTTAAAAAAAATCACATTATTATAACCACACAGAAAGAAATTATGAATTTTATAGGTGACATAATTCTTCAAACGATACAATTCATAACTACTTAACTTCTCAAATAACGCAATATTCCATTCGAACAGAAATTTACTGGCTCCGAGTGTAATTTGCACTCGTCTAGCAAGTGAGACTGTATGAATTTATATGCACGATTTACCAGCCTAGCAGCAGATATGTGCTTCTGTGGCTCTGTCGACTAATTGGTGTGCTTTGTGATCTAATGTTTTTCGGTTCAAGTTGCGTTGTTGCTGTCGATCTTTTGATTTTTATTTCATTCCTTTTAAAGCCATGTAATTTTCAAATCACACAATTTTACATGTTCTTGAACATAAATTTATGTGAAATATGACGCTTCATTTATGTGCATCTTAAAAGATATAAAATCACAAGAATTTTTCAAACTGTGCAGAGCCGTAGTGAACATTTCTGGCGCCCGAGGCGAACTCAAAAATAATCGCCCCCTAAAATTTTTTAACAAACACCATAAAGACGAACACACATTATTTCATTTTTCAATTTTAGTAAATACTTGCTACTCTTTCGAGTGTTTCATCAGAAATCCCGAACGGAAAGCTGAATTCTGAAAATGAATTATGAAACTAATATTGAACTCCCGACTTACTCCTGCATTCTGGACTTGGATTCTGGATCTGAATTTTAGATTCTGCACTAGAATTATACAATTTGAATCTATATCTGAATTATAAATTTGTATGCCGAAGCTGTATTTTGGTTCTGGGAATGAGTTCTGGACCTTAATTCTGAGCTTGTATTCAGGACCTGGATTCCACATTCTATTTCTGGACTTGAATTATGGACCTGAATTGGGCGTCTGGGTTCTGGGCCTGAATTCTAGGACTGTATTCTGTATCTGAATTCAGGACATGCATTTTAGTTCTGTATTCTGGAGTAGGATTCTGTAAATGAATTCTGCATCGGGAACTGAATTTTAGACCTTGATTCTGGTTCTAGTGCCTGGGAATGAATTCTGGACCTGGATTCAGAGCTTTACTTCAGGACCTGGATTCTGCATTTGATTTCTGGACCTGTAATTGAGACCTGAGTTCTGGAAAGGTATTTTAGGACTGGATTCTGGACATGAACTCAGGAGCTGAACTTTGGACACAAATCTTAGATTCTGCACCAGTACTTGGATTCTGGAAATGTATTTTGAACAGGAATTCTGGAACATTTCTTAGCTAAGGCACATTTCATTTCCATTCAACTAATTTTTTAGTTGAATTAAAGAAATAAAATGTTCATTTAGGGGTTAGCCTATGTTTGTGCTTAGGGCACATAACCGTTTTTACTTTTCTTTACGTTTCGTCTTAGACTCGTCAGTGCAGAGCAGTTCAAATTGAACTGCTTATTGCAAACTTAAACAGTTCAACTTGAACCGCTAAGCAGACGTAAAGTTAATGCTATTTGCAAAACACTTATATATTTGGTACCGAAGTACCACGTCTTTCCTGACGTGCCGAACGAAAACGTTGTTTTCGGCTTATTCTGGCCGATGCAGGTATGGTCATTTAGGGGTTAGCCTATGTTTGTGCTTAGGGCACATAACCGTTTTTACTTTTCTTTACGTTTCGTCTTAAACTCGTCAGTGCAGAGCAGTTCAAATTGAACTGCTTATTGCAAACTTAAACAGTTCAACTTGAACCGCTAAGCAGACGTAAAGTTAATGCTATTTGCAAAACACTTATATATTTGGTACCGAAGTACCACGTCTTTCCTGACGTGCCGAACGAAAACGTTGTTTTCGGCTTATTCTGGCCGATGCAGGTATGGTCATTTAGGGGTTAGCCTATGTTTGTGCTTAGGGCACATAACCGTTTTTACTTCTCTTTACGTTTCGTCTTAGACTCGTCAGTGCAGAGCAGTTCAAATTGAACTGCTTATTGCAAACTTAAACAGTTCAACTTGAACCGCTAAGCAGACGTAAAGTTAATGCTATTTGCAAAACACTTATATATTTGGTACCGAAGTACCACGTCTTTCCTGACGTGCCGAACGAAAACGTTGTTTTCGGCTTATTCTGGCCGATGCAGGTATGGTCATTTAGGGGTTAGCCTATGTTTGTGCTTAGGGCACATAACCGTTTTTACTTTTCTTTACGTTTCGTCTTAAACTCGTCAGTGCAGAGCAGTTCAAAGACGTGGTACTTCGGTACCAAATATATAAGTGTTTTGCAAATAGCATTAACTTTACGTCTGCTTAGCGGTTCAAGTTGAACTGTTTAAGTTTGCAATAAGCAGTTCAATTTGAACTGCTCTGCACTGACGAGTCTAAGACGAAACGTAAAGAAAAGAAATAAAATGTTGTTTTCAACCAATATGAATGGTTGAATTGGCTTCTGCAATCTGCAGCTATGTGGCGCCCTGTCACCGAAACGGTAACACCGTAATGACTACTAGCCACTAGATGGCACACTACTGCCGAAAAAATTTCAGACGCGGTTGTCTTTTCTATATTGGCAGGTATAAATACGATGTTGTATTGGAGAAAAAGACATAAACGAAACATAAACATCTTTTTGAATTTTTTTCTTCTAAATCACTGTTTTCTTCATTCTCACTGAAAACTTTGAGCACTCGGAAAACAAAAACCGAATACAAGTAGTACACCGGACGGCGCAGCTCGGAAGGTTTGAAGATACAAAAAAACTTCATCACAATTAGAGTGAAACATTCGAAATTCACTTCACTGTTCCGCGTAAAAAACATTATTACGCACAATCGCTTCAAGTGCGCACAGATTCTGAATAAATACGATTTCCACTAACAGTTTACGACATTTTTACATATCGGTTTAGAAATTTAAATAAAGATATATCGAACACATGCTGAAAACATCAAAACAATTTTCAAGCATTTACAATAAGACTGTCCTTTTTAGCTTTTTAATGGATTGTTTTGCTTTGACACTTCTCATGAGTTTTTGGCTAATAAACTTGTTAATAATACCCATTTCAATTTTGTTTTCTTTGTACTGTCCTTCAGTAATGATGGTGATAGATAAATAGAAACAAATTTTCTGATTTTAATAACAAAATTAGTTGTCAATTAGAATTTCGTGTTGGATTGAAATATTGCTGGGTTGTGTCCAGGATATTCGCCAACTAAACCCATTCTCTAAAAATAAGAGTTTTTTTCCAGCAAAGTAAATTCTCAGTTTTAACTAATTTCATAGTTATTTTGGAAATTTTGTTGTTAAAATCAACTAATTCAAAAACAGTAATACGAATTAGGCGCAGAGCTAATTTCGGTCGTTCCGTGTAGAATAATTTTCGCAGTGTAAAATTCGCATCAAACGAGCACACATAAAGCTAGCATTTGGATGCATCGCGTTCGATAAAAATGTTCTGAACAGTGTTCAATATCGTAGAAAATACCCCCTTCTGAAAGCCTGAAATTATTTCCGCGACATTTTTCAACGAAATCACGAAATCACGTAACAAAAAACTTTCATTAAAAATTACTTCATTATTGAATTGATCCGCACTGTGTGCAGTTCTGCTGCAGGACGGACGGGAAAAAGTGAAGCCTTCTGCGCTAGGAAAGGCGAACGATTTCGATCTTTTGATTTAGTACGTTCATCGTTCGCTCGGTTTGCAATGCGGCTTTCGCTTCAAACAAGAACAGAAAATTCATCAAAGTATGAACACAACGGAGAGAATAACAGTTCGGCTGAAAAGTTCGTATCGTTTAATAGAAACACACATTTTTTGCCAAAATTCGTTTTTATTATTCAACATAATTGCCATCAGAGACGATACAGCGATTATAGCGATCTTCCAACTTTTCGATACCATTTTTGTAGTACGATTTGTCCTGTGCCTCAAAATAGGCCTCAGTTTCAGCGATTACCTCTTCATTGCTTCTAAATTTTTTACCAGCGAGCATTCTCTTGAGGTCTGAAAACAGGAAAAAGTCACTGGGGGCCAAATCTGGAGAATACGGTGGATGAGGGAGCAATTCGAAGCCCAATTCGTTCAATTTCAGCATGGTTTTCATCGACTTGTGACACAGTGCATTGTCTTGATGAAACAAAACTTTTTTCTTTTTCAAATGAGGCCGTTTTTTTAAATTTCGTCCTTCAAACGCTCTAATAACGCTATATAATAGTCACTGTTGATGGTTTTTCCCTTTTCAAGGTAGTCGATGAAAATTATACCATGCGAATCCCAAAATACAGACGCCATAACCTTGTTGAGTCTTTCCACGCTTTGGATTCGGTTCATCGCGTGCAGTCCACTCAGCTGACTGTCGATTGGACTCCGGAGTGAAGTGATGGAGCCATGTTTCGTCCATTGTTATATATCTTTGAAAAAATCGATTTTATTTCGATATAACAGCTCCAAACACTGCTCAGAATCATCAATTCGTTGTTGTTTTTGATCGATTGTGAGCTCACGCGGCACCCATTTTGCACAAAGCTTTCTCATATCCAAATATTCGTGAATAATATGTCCAACACGATCCTTTGATATCTTTAGGGTGTCAGCTATCTCGATCAACTTCACTTTACGGTCATTGAAAATCATTTTGTGGATTTTTTTCACGTTTTCATCGGTAACAGCCTCTTTTGGACGTCCACTGCGTTCATCGTCTTCGGTGCTCATATGACCAGTACGAAATTTTGCAAACCACTTAAGAATTGTTGCTTCGCACGGTGCAGAGTCTGGATAACACTCATCAAGCCATTTTTTGGTATCGGCGGCACTTTTTTTCATCAAAAAGTAGTGTTTCATCAACACACGAAATTCCTTTTTTTCCATTTTTTTCACAATAACAAAAGTAGCTTCACTCAAAATGCAATATCTCACAAACTAATAATCAGAAAGCTGTCAAATTTATACACGTATCTTTTGAAGGTTGGTACTAACTGAAAATGGTATGGATTTAATTCTAGTGGCGCCCTCTCATAGAAACGATACGAACTTTTCAGCCGATCTGTTATATAGACAAATCAACAGTGCTAGGGGCCATAAATAACAGTTTATATAACTTATCCGCAATTACGGTCAAACCATCAAGTTCTTAAACATTTTCAGTGCCTGCACATAGAATCAAGCAAAGAGTTAGTTGGATTATTTCATATTCATTAATTTCATATTTATCAAATCGATTTTCAATCATAATAAGTGTCGTTCCTAATACATACAGTGTCCAACTTTTACTATGTATGCCGCGATTTGCACTCGGTGCGGTACGTTGGCGCTGTAGGGAAGGGCACACAAGCAGGTGGCAGATTCACTTTGTGCGCCGTTCGCCAAATGTAACCGATTTGTTCGGAATTTTACTCGTGGAAATAATTACCAACTGTGTTGAAAGTTTGAGGAATGGTATTCTTCGGTTCTTTTCAGAATCCAAAGAATTTTACAAAGAACTAATGAGATTTTACTTGAAATGCATGGTTTATTATTTCTCAATTTAAATGTATTGAAAAATAAACAATTACAATTTTAATATGAAGTATTTAATTTTTGGCAAAATCAGTCTTCGAGTTACGTCGCAATTCATACTATTCTACAAAATAACGATAAAATAAACATCCACACACTTGCATATTTTTACTAAAATCAGTATTTTTTTATCCATACATTCGCAACTGACAGTTCTGTACTAGAATTGGTTATGATAAATATGCAGGTGCGGCTACCGTGGGAGGGTAAAAAACTCCCTAAAATTTAAATTGATGGGCCATGCCCTCCCAATATTTCGGCAACTGTAATAAATATTGAAAATTTGTTTGTATCTGTAACAAATTTTCAATATTTATTACAGATATTTTTCCCTATAACCCGCATATTCCATCCCAAAAATATTTAATTTTTGAAGTAATTCACAGCAACTTTGAGAGTTTCAATAGTACTAGCTCGACTAGTATTAATGGCAGCAACATAATTCTTTCACTATTTCATCAAAAATATGATTTGGAATTTAGGATAATATTTTGAACAGTGTGAGATAACCACAAACAACTCGCGGAACTCTTTACTTTCGCTTGGGTTTTTCGCGCAAGAACGACGATTTTGAGGTAGTCAGGCACATATCTTCAACTGAACGTTATAAAAGGGGAACCGTGGTCGAAAATCGATCATTTCTTCTTGTGTGTTGGATGGAAGCAGCCGTCGGGGCGAGAAGACGCATTCAAACAGCGGCATCGGAGAGCGCACCTTCTGCATGGTTAAAACCTCAAACGCTCAGGTCGTAGTTCTCATTTGCCTTCCGGTCGTCAAGGCGAGAACACGCATTAAACCAGTTTCGCATCATTGGGCAATGCGAGCGGATGTGTTGCGGTTTGTACGCAAAGCTAGTTTCAATTCAAGCCAGAACGTTTGCATCATACAACAGAGCTGCTGGTCGTTTGCATTGGAGAGAAAGAAAACAAAAAGTGGACAACATTATAAAAAAATCAGCCGTTCTAATGACTCTAAATGTTATCTAAAGAGCTATTAAGATTACTTCTTTGCAAATCGAAGGTAAAATCATCAGTTTAGTGTAAATCCAAAATAATTTCATTTGCTTCGTGCACTTTTCGCTGTGCGAAAATCGTTCGAGATAAATGTTCCGAACTGTGCTATATATCGTAGAGAATTCCACAATTTGGTCCTTCTAAAAGGCGGAAATGAATCCTGTACAGCATCTCGACAGTTTCTTTCAATGAAATATGCAAATCCGAAATGAGATAATCGACGTCAAAAATCGTTGAAAATTTTAGTGATGAAAAGGGGGAAAGTTTCGCAACTCACACAATCGATCAACTATCAATTCGAATTCGTAAGTGTAAAGAAATCGTGTCAGTTTTATTCGTATTCACGACATCCAGTTATGTCTCTGACATTACACACCCGTACTTTTTCGATTTAATTTCTAGTCAGATTATATATTGAAAGATAAAGTCAATTACGAAGAACAATCGACCATAACAGTTCAATTGGAGTTAAAACTGGTTTTGTCGAATGTTGAACCGGGGTAGCTTACGAGTATATAAACCATCCTACTGAAGTGCCGAAAACATTGGGGTTTGTTTTAATAATGACAATTTCATGTACAACTGTTAGATTTCAAGGTTTAGCTTTCAAGTATTGAAAAATGTTAGAATAGGAAAACGTCAAATATTCGATCCAAGCAACCCGGATTTACTTACCACTGTCGTCGTAAACACTTTCCCGTTGAGAGATGTTTTCCACTGGGGTGAGTTCTGCAATGGAAGGATGGAGAAAGCATAACATCAATTAATACGCTTTACAGTCGTTGTAGGAAGCAGTGGTACATTTTTAACATTCTTCATCATAAACGAGGAAATTTGTGTTTTCAAATTGAAAACTATACTTATTAAATTATTTACTGATTTGCATAGATTAAGCGCAGCTTTCAACTGGGGGGGCAACATTCATAAATTCAATCATAAATTTCTCCAATCGAACGACAATCAAACACTCGAGTTCGGCCCACAAAAATTCTACCGATCAAAGTTATGGCAGTTTAATTTGTAATTTATTACCGTTTTCCGTTCTCGACATGAGTCGGAAACTTTGCCTCTTCCTCCGAAAAGACGACACAATCACATTCGCCAGCAGCGACGAACACAAGCACGACTGCATAAATCGTAATTATAAATTTAATTAATATAATCACTGTCCGAACGGGCATTGCAAAAATTTGATTTACGTACTCGTTCATTGATTTCTATTCTGCCACGCAGTCTCGCAGTTGGCTTGTTTATTTATTCGTTCATTCGTTTATTCATTCGCCAATCGGAAGGCCGTCACGTCCGCTGTCAGCTGGAAAAATACATACCACTTCCGTGATGACATTTTCGTCTAGTGCTCTGCATTCGTCCGGTTGCTGTTCTGATCGATTGAGACCTCTGTTACCGGTGGCAACCAGATGGATTGTTTATTCGGTTTGTTAAACTTTCATTTTAACGCTTTGTAATTCAACTGCTGATTCGATTAAGCTGCCGAATTGTTGATGAAAGCAAATAAAAATGAGTTCAATTTAATTATGACATACATCGGTTGTTCTTGATACCGAACGGACGTTTTATCTGATTGCGCTATCCGATAGTCAAACCAAAATTATACTCGTGTGTTTTTTCCAAACTCGATTTGATTGTGCCGCGTCGCGTGAGCGGTTTCCGTGATGAGGCGTGAAAATACCTTCAAAATAGACTATTCGGCTTTCCCCATCAAGCCATCTTTCGAAAAAGTGCATGGGTTTTGCCGTACAGTGCTTGGCTTGAAGAAGGAAGATGTCATGAGACTGCAGTGCCACCGAGGTGGAGCGTGTGCTTTCGTGAAGGTCAGTGACCTAGAGTTAGCACAAAAAGTGGTCGACGAACACGACGAAAAGCATGAAGTAGAGTTAGAGGGGAAGAAGTACAAACTCCGAATAACATTGGAGGATGGAAGTGTCGAAGTGAAGGTACATGACCTCCCCGAAGATGTAAGCGAGGAGAACATCGTAAAATTTTTGAGCGCGTTCGGTGAAGTATTAACGATTCGTGAACTGAGATGGGGCGAAGGATTTGATTTCGGGGGAATTCCACTCGGAATCTGGTCTGTTCGGATGATCGTGACACGAAACATAGACTCGTGGGTTACGATTGATGGTGAACAAGCGTACATTGTGTACAAAGGACAGCTGCAATCCTGTCGACACTGTAAGGAACAGTCACACACAGGCATATCTTGTGTCCAAAACAAAAAACTGCTTGTTCAAAAGAGCTACGCAAACGTTGCAAGCCAAAATGTGACACGACAGCAGCCGAAAAAACAAAATGTTACGAAATCGGTCAATAAGCGACTGGCCGTAGCTGGAAACTCGACCCCACCTCCACTAACGTCTGAATCGTTTCCCGAACTGGCTAAACCGGCTGGTACAACAACGCCTACCAGCAGCCAACCTACAGCAAGTGTGATTTCGCCATGCGTACTTCCGCAAAGATCGGTGGTACAACAAGAACTGTCGCAAAACGACGAATTGCCCAATACCAGCGGGGCTACAGCCGAAATGTTCAAAAAACCCTGCATTAAGACACGAGCACAAAACAAAAGTAGCAATGGTAACGAAACTGACGAATCGACTACATCCACAGGCAGCCGAAAACTTCGTGGCCGACCGGCTGGTAAAAAACCACGTCGGGACAGCGAAGACGACGACGACATGGAGCAGAAGCAATAAACAAATGGCTCTAACGTCATATAACGTCGCTTCCATCAACATCGGTACCATCACGAACCCCACGAAAATAAATGCGCTTCGTACCTTCATCAGCAGCCACTGCCTCGATATCGTGTGCTTACAAGAAGTAGAGAACGAACAACTCTCCTTGCCGGGTTTCGTCGTTTTTTGCAATGTCGATCACATGAGAAGAGGCACCGCTATCGCTCTCAAAGAACACATCCAGGTCTCTCACGTCGAGAGAAGTTTAGACGGGCGGCTCATCGCACTGAGAGTACAAGACACGACGATCTGCAATGTTTACGCTCCCTCCGGTTCATCACAACGCACGGCACGGGAGGAATTTTTCAATGGAACGTTGGCGTATTACCTCCGGCATCGCACAGAACACATTTTTTTAGCGGGCGACTTCAATTGCGTGCTTCGAAACTGCGACTCGAGCAGTCCGAATCTCAGTTCTGCTCTGAAGACCACCGTGCAGCAACTGCAACTACACGATGTTTGGGAGAAGCTATGCCAGCGGGATGATGGTTTCACTTACGTCAACAGGAATGCCCGTTCTCGCCTCGATCGCATGTATGTCAGCAGTGGACTTCTCGACAACCTGCGAACAGCACACACGCACGTCTGTTCATTCACTGACCATAAAGCTCTAACACTTAGACTTTGCCTTCCTTCTCTAGGACGCGAGCACGGTCGTGGCTTTTGGTCACTGCGACCCCATCTACTAACCGATGAAAATGTCACGGAGTTTCAGTACAAGTGGCAGTACTGGACTCGACAACGCAGAAACTACCATTCATGGATGGAATGGTGGCTGACATACGCTAAGCCCAAGACAAAATGTTTCTTTAAATGGAAATCTCGTGAAGTTTACGAAGATTTTCACAGTCAACATCAGCGACTATATGCTGAGCTACGGTTAGCGTACGACGGATACTTTCGAAACCCTGGAATGCTACCCTCCATCAACCGTTTGAAAGGCAAAATGTTGGAGCTTCAAAGAAATTTCTCACACACGTTCATTAGAATCAATGAAACGTACGTCGCGGGGGAACCGATATCGGTTTTCCAATTGGGAGAGAGGCGAAGGAAAAAAACTATCATCACGCAACTACAGACAGAGGGGGGAGAGATCGTCGAGGATCCACGTGCCATCGAGTCGCACATAACAGACTATTTCTCGAGTCTCTACGGTGAAGAAACAAATGACGAGAGCTTAAATGACTTTATCTCAGAGAGAGTCATTCCACCGAACGATCCACTGAACGAGGCATGTACGAACGAGATTACCACAGCAGAAATTCTATTCGGAATACGTACCAGTGCACGCAGAAAATCTCCCGGCAGCGATGGCATCCCGATAGAGTTCTACCAACGCATGTTCGACGTCATCCACCGAGAGTTAAATCTGTTGCTGAACGAAGCGCTCACTGGAAATCTACCCGCTACCTTCGTAGAGGGCATCATCGTTTTGGTCAAAAAGAGAGGAGGAGACAACACAGTCCGATCGTATCGCCCGATCTCGCTCCTTAACAGCGATTACAAATTATTCTCTCGCATTCTGAAAGCCCGTCTAGATCAGGTGATGAAGGCTCACCGCATTCTGAGTGACGGACAGAAATGTTCGAATTCTGATCGAAACATCTTCCAAGCCACTCTTGCTCTGAAAGACCGAATAGCTGATTTGCGCCACCGTCGTCGCGCCGGTAAACTCATCAGCTTCGATCTGGATCACGCGTTCGATCGAGTACGGCACTCATTTCTCTTCCGAACCATGCGCTCACTCGGTATTAATGAAGATCTCATAAATCTACTTTCTGCAATCGCAAGCCGATCTACATCGCGTTTGCTTATCAATGGGCATCTTTCACGGTCGTTTGAAATACAGCGCTCAGTACGTCAAGGAGATCCAATTTCCATGCATCTATTCGTTTTGCAGTTGCATCCATTGATAAAGGAGCTCGAACGAGTATGCGGTAACGATCTGTTGGTGGCTTACGCAGACGATATCAGCGTGATCATAACATCAAACGAGCAGATCGAAGCGATGAGAGCGTTGTTCGCGCGTTTCGAGATAGCTGCCGGTGCCCACCTCAACCAGCGGAAATCAACTGCTGTTAACGTTGGAGACTGGGAAGGACAAGAAATCAGAACTACGTGGATACAAACAACGGATGCCGTGAAAATCCTGGGTGTTGTGTTTGTTAATTCTATACGGATGATGACGAAAATAAACTGGGATGCTATAACAGGAAAATTCGCTCAACTTATGTGGCTGCACTCTCCGCGGCAGCTGACACTTCTTCAAAAAGTTATCCTGCTGAATACGTTCGGAACCTCAAGGATATGGTACATGTCATCGATACTACCACCACTTGCAGTACACACGGCCAAAATTACATCAACGATGGGAACCTTTCTATGGAGAGGAATGATAGCCCGCGTCCCAATGATGCAGTTGACCCGCAACAGAGAGGAAGGTGGACTGAAACTGCAACTACCAGCGCTGAAGTGCAAATCGCTAGCAGTTAACCGGCATCTTCGTGAGATCGACTCCATACCCTACTACAAATCCTTAATTCGTCACGAAAATCCTCGCCCAATAATTCCAGCAGATCTTCCTGACCTCAAACAAATCCTTTCAAATATATCCCAAATTCCCCACCAACTTCAACAAAACCCGTCCGCCGATCTAATACAACGACATTTTGTGAAGCAAACCGATCTGCCAAGGGTGGAACGGCAAAATCCAACAAACGACTGGCCACGCACGTGGCGAAACATAGCACTGAAACAGCTCTCCTCATCGCAACGATCGGAGTTGTATCTCCTCGTAAACGAGAAGACCGAACACCGCAAACTATTGTTCGTTATGCACCGTACTCCAGATGAATTCTGCACACACTGTGGAAATCAAACGGAAGAGACCCTCTGCCACAAATTCAGTACCTGTACTCGTGTCGCGCCGGCTTGGACGGCCCTACAGCAGAGGTTAACAGGTATAACAAACGGATGGAGACGCCTATCGTTCGAAGATCTTGTCAGACCTACTCTTAGAGGTTTGGACAAAAGAAAAAGAGTGCAAATTTTGAATATATTTATAAAGTATATCTGCTTCGTAAATGGAAAAAACGGTAGAATAGATGTAGCTGAAACAATGTTTCACCTTAATTTGTAAAAATGAATGCTGACCTAATTTAAGATTTGACAATAAACACAAATATTTTACAAAAAAAAAAAAAAAAAAAAAAAAGAAATAGTGGCATTAAATTACGATAGAGAAATTCTGCCGACATCCACAATGTTCTCTGTTACAGTTGATAATATACTGATTACATTACATTACATTACATATCGAAGATCACTTAAAACGTATACATAACATAATAAACGAAAAATTCATTTCTGTGTTTGTAAAATGCCCCTTAAACGACACTCATTCTGTTATTTCATGTTCGATCCTTCGATTATTGTCAATATCCAAAAAATTCTCTCCATTGTGAAAATCATGGCTAACTAGATATCCATTTAGATTCAGTTTTGACTAAAATATAATAAGCAAATATATTGACTTCTAATCACATCATTTCAGTTCGTGTGGCATCCGTTTAGCTGTAATAATTCGAATCCTCACCAAAAATCACGCAAGTGGCCAAATAAACGCCGATGTTTTTAATGAGCTGCCCATAATAAACTCCGAACATGAAATCAACACCCCGAACTCGATATCTCGTATTTACGAATATTTACTTTAATTTTACGAATACATTAGGCAAACTGATTGCGGTATTTCAACTTCGAATTATACGCGAACATAGCACATGCTGCCTCACTACCGCTGTGTCCACCCATCGGGGAAAGGTCCGGCCAAGTGGATTAGTGACCGGTTCGAAATTATGATTTTTGGTCACGTAAAATAAATAATTAGGAACACGAACACAATTTGCGTAGCTTCAGTTTCCTGTCCGCTGGGTTCAGTTTTCATAGAGCGATAGAATATCATTCAAAATTTTTTTCACTGTTCACATCAAAACTAAAACTGATTGGAGAATAAGGAGTTCAGTATTACGATTTTACAGGGGTGGAAAATATTAGTTATTTTAATCGTGTTAGTGGAAATAATATGAAAGATGGAAGCGACAGGAATCATATCAGTTAACAAAAATGATCTTAACGTTTGTATTAAAAAAGTGGACAAAAGTTGCCGATTTTTCATGGGTACACTTCCGAACTGACGAAACTACCTATGTAGCATCAATCATAGTCACCCATGATTCAGTAGACAAAATTTGACAGCTCTATCAGTTGAACTCTAACCGTGATGGCAAAAGCAGTGAAGCAACTCTGTTCAGAAGTGTGTGCATCCAAAAAACGCCGTGGTGCGACATTTTGTGGGCGCACTATTAGCGACGACCTTGACCTTCAAAAGAAGTTGAAAAGGAAGACCGAGGAGAATTTGGCTACATCGATGAGTGCGCTTGGCCAGGAGGTCGGTGCAACTGGTCAAATAGTGGAAAAGTGCCAGGCAAACATGAACATACATGTCAGGAAGCGGAAGTTGCGTCCACTGGTTTCGGAGTTGCAGGCAATGTTGCAGCGGCTGAATAAGATGGCCAACTCGATTGTCCCGGCGAATCGCGAACTCACCCTGGATGGCAACGACTGGCAGGGCATTTTGTGTGTGAGCTCTGAGGTGAAGTTCATTTCACACACCAAGTTTCCCAAGAAGGTGCTGCTGTGGCTGACATTCAGCGAGAAGAGGGTGTCAAAGCTTCTTTCGCATCGGACTGGCCGGGAAGTTGCGTCGTTCATCAAGAAAAACCACAAGGGTGGTGGTGCGGTGTTCTGGCCGGATTTGGCTTCGTCCCACTACTCGTAGTGATCGTTGAAGGAGAAGGAGCGGTTGAATATCGATGTGGTATTCAAGATGAGCCCACTCAACGCCAAGTTAGCTCAAATAATTATCTTCCATTAAAAATTAATCGAAGGCAATTTCTGTTTTAAGAAGGGGTATGGTCCTTTTTTTAGAATTTTTCCAGAATTAAAACATTTTGTAATTTTTTCGTGAAGAAATATTGAGAAATAAGTCGGTGAAGAGATATTTTTGAAGACGCTTCTTAAAAATCATAATTTGAGGTGCCCACTGTATCTCAGCGCAGACTAATCGGAAGTGAACAAATCAAATCTGCATAGTTAAAGTAGAAGTTTTTCAAGACCTCAACGTTTCTGCTTGATTTTTTTTAATTTCTGGTAATTATTCAAAGCGAAAACTACGATTTTTCACGAACAATCCACCATTTTGTAGTTGTAAAATCTTCCCAAAGTAACAAACAACGAAAAGGAAAACGTTGGGGTCTGGTTTTTTATTAAGACTGTCCCAGAAATTATGGACGCACTTTGATTTCGCTGTAATCAATCCAAAAGTGTTAGATATTCAATTTTTTTCGATATACTGATAATATTAGACTACAACAACAGAATATTCTTCTAAACATTCGCTACTTAGCCATTGTAGACTAGCTGGCGCACCTTCTTGCGAACGTTCCTCATTGAATTCCGTACAGAATTTTGGCGACAAGTTTTGACACTTTTTTCCAATCTTTTTCGAACTGTTGAATGGTTTCGGCTACCGAGACATGTTTCCTAAGATGTGCCTGCGTTAATGCCCAAAATTCCTCAATTGGTCGAAATTGTGAGCAATTTGGAGGATTCATGTCTTTTGGGACGAAAGTGACATTTTTGGTAGTATACCATTCTACCGTTGATTTCGAGTAGTGGCAAGAATCAAGATCTGGCCAGAATACAACAGGATCATTGTGGCTTCGAATCATGGGTAGAATTCGTTTTTGTAAACATTGCTTGATGTATATTTCGCTGTTCATTGAAGCAGTGGTGATGAAGGGTTTCGAAATCTTACCGCAGCTACAAATTGCTTGCCAGACCATAGCTTTCTTACCAAATTTTTCGACTTCAATCGATGTCTCGGACTGGTTTAACACTTGCCCTTTTCGCACTGTATAATATTGTGGTCCCGGCAAGGATTTGTAATCGAGTTTTACGTAGGTTTCGTCGTCCATGATTATGCAGTTCAAATTTGCAGCAAGAATCGTATTGTACAGCTTTCGAACCCTCGGTCTGATCGATGCTTCTTGTTTCGGACTACGTTTTGGTTGTTTCTACTTCTTATAGGTTCGAAGATTCAAACGTTTTTTAGCACGACGAACATTTGACTTCGAAGTGCCCACTTTTTTGGCCACATCCCGAACTGAAACCTCCTTCTTTTGCTCGAACGCCTTCAGTATACGTTTATCCAACTGATGGTTAGCAGGACCTTTTTTTCAAATCGTCATTTAGAGCGGAAATGCAAAATTGAAAAGGTTGTCCTAAAAGATGCCCAAATAAACTTTTTTGTTTTTTATTCAATATTCAAAGAGTTGTATGAGAAAAGCATTATAGCACCACTAGGTGGATTGAAACAGGTTTTTTTTTGCAAACGTTATTATGCATTTCATAACTAGCACTTATTCTATAACAAAAATCAAAAAAATATAAGAACGAATCTGCTGTTGTCTACTAGCTCAACAAAGCAGAGGAAAATCCGAAGTCACTCAGTTCAATCCTGATGTAATAATGAATATTTTTATGATGTTGGCTTATCGAGTTTGATGGAACAAACTATCAACACTAATCTGGAAAAGTTTTCTGTACACCAGCAGAACGGTAGAAAGTAAAGTAAAAAACAATACGATGCAACATGCGAATTACGCTGTACTCAAGTGAACTCATCAGTACTAGTAAAGCCCCCATTCGCCCATTCCCCACAGCACTACCGATCGGGACAACCAAATTAAATTCAACGAGCATGATTATTTCCCCGATAATCATCTTCCGCGAAAGCAACAGGAATCCTCATTTCGAGAAAACCAAAGTTTTGCAGTACCATCGGAAACCGAACCCAAGATACGGGTTCCGCCAGGAGGAAATGAAGTAAATTTTCAGCAAACAATCCGCATTGAAAAGTTCCCGGCCGGCTGAGGGAGGGGCGAAACGAATCTTCGGCAATCTTCCGCTACTTCCCGTGGTGACGGACGGACGGAATGATGACTACGACGACGACGACTGTGCGGCCACACTTCAGTTTCAGTATATTGCGATAATGTCATTTGCGACTGATGATGATGTTGATGTTGACGACGACGACGACGACAATTTCGGGTCTTGTTATCCGTTTTGAGTACATGTTGGGGCTGCTACTGAATGGTATTACAGTCGTAAAAATTTACAAATCTAAAGAATTCAATGATAAACGGTAGGATGGATGATTGACGCTGGGGAAGGAATTCTCGTAAAAGATGACAATGGCAGAATTCGATGTTTTGCTTCGAATGCGGAATGTGATGACGAGTATGGTTTCAGTTTATGCGTGCGTGGCGGATTTCAGGATGTTTGTAAAGGCATTGACACAAATCACGATAGCAAGAACTGATGCGATGTTGATGAAATCCGATTTTTAAGGAGTAAATAGCGGATTTTGGTTTTGTCGTGAATACGACTTACTTTACTATGGGGCGCCTTTTCAAAGGAGGAGTGATAAGTTTTTGATCGTGAATATTTCTTGTTGTATCTAACGTATCAAAATAATTTTTGCTACATGCCATCGAAAATATGATCATAAATTTATGATAACATTTTCATTGGTAAGAAATAATCACAAATAATTCAAAATTAAAGTTTTCGGAAATGTTTTGTATCAACGAGTATCAAAGAAGCAGACTCGTGACGTTTTTCTCGTACCTGGCTGGGTGTAAAAGGTTAACACTTGATATATTTTGTTCATTCTAGCCTGCGCAATTGACTGAGCAGGAAGTACAGCAAGTGCATCATTCCGGTTGGTTCAGCTCTAGAGCTCAGTTACAGTTCCAGTATCAAGAATTCAGTTCAGTATTGAATCGATTGCGGGACGTTCGTAGAGCCAGTTCCTCTTCAAAGAAGATCGATTGCGTCATCCAGCTGCTAGTCGTTTGCATTGCAGTAAAATATAACGAACAGTGGACAACGATGGTGAACATTATACAAAGTCAGCCCTTTTAATGACTCAAAATGTTATCCAAAGAACTATTAGAAATACTTATCTGTTGAAATATGCAAATCGTAAGTTAATATATAATCAGTTTAGTGAAGGTGTTTAGTCTGATGGATTCTAATTAGAAAATTATCGCATTTTTTTCTCGGCTAGTTTTGACGTGAATACGTTTTACTATTCAGCGTCTATTCATAATTCAACATATGGTTGAGTGATGAGTCTTTGACCGTGAATATCGCTATATTTGGAATATAATTTTCAGTAGTACGACATAACTACAACTTGACTTGAAATTGAAGTTCTCTAATATATTTGATAATTAAAGAAGAAAAAATGGGATGCCACATTCATTGCGTGTTCAGTTCTAAAATGTAGTTCTGCAATCCAAGATCCAGCTCTAAAATTCATTATCTCGTCCAGATTCTAGGGCCAGAATCGAATTCCAGAGCTCTGGAACAGGAACCGAATTTCAGAGCTGATTCTAAGCCAGGATCTTGATTCTAGATCTGGACCCGGAAGTTTCGGAAATACATTCTAGACTTGGATTTGAATTATGAAACAGAATTCTGAAGCCGAAATTGAGGTTCTAATCAGAGTTTGGTTCCAAAATTCCTAACCGGAATTCAGATTTAGAACTAGAATTCTAAAACTGAGTTCTGAACCTGAAGTTGAGAAACCTCAGACCAAAATTCCAGTCATTCCAGATTTAAGTGCATTCCAGAATCCAGATTTTTTTATCGTTTATTTATACCCGGCTTTAACCTAGTTGCTGTCATTCGCTGGAGAGAATCCAGATTTATAATTCAGTTTCAGAATGCTGATCCAGAGTTTGGTTCCAAAATTCAGTTCCACAATTCTAGAAACTTAACTGAATTTAGGATTCTGAAGATTTTTTAACTAAATTCTGGATCAAGATTGTAGAACTGAGTTTCGGAGCTAAACTCTGGATCCGAATTTGAAAACTATATCCTGAGCCGAAATTCTGCTGCAAACCGGCAACCTGCTTTGCAGCAGAATTTCTGCTTCAGGTTTGGAGTTCAGTCTTGAACCAAAATCCTTGTCTCGAATTTAGTTTCACAACACAGATTCAGTGATCAGTTCTACAATCCATATCTAGAATTCAGTTCTAGAATTCTGTTTCAGTACTCAGTTCCAGAGTTCAGATTCATAATTCAGTTCCAGAACTTAGCATCAAAATTGAGTTTCAGAATTCGGTTAAAGTATTCGGCTCAAAAAATCAGCTCCAGAATTCCAGATCCAAGGTTCAGATTTTTTAACACCAACGAAACTTAATTATCCATTTTATTCGCATTCACTTCATCCGGTTATGTTTCTAACACTACCCACCCGCTTTTTTATCATATGGGCTGACCCATTTCCCATCCGTATGAGTTGAAAATCTTCGCTTGGAAATTTGCTGTGCCGAACAAGGATTCAATTTGGTAATATAAGATTCATTATTGCTCTGTTCGAGAATGTAACCGGATCGAGAAAATTGAGTGTACTTTTTCTCACTCTTTTGCATACTTTACCCAGTCTATCCGGGACTGGAAGTCGCATCCAGATTAAATTGCACAGCAGGCTTTGCGTTTAATTTATTGAAATTTTGCCCAGAGGTTGGTGAGTAGGAACTCGAATCTTGACAAAACTTATTAGTCTTTAAAGCGGTGTCACAAATAGTGGGCTTCACCACTTAAACAATTTATCTGAGAATAATTCAAAGCAAATGGTTATACAGATATGTGAGAATTTTTTCAATAAATCATTGCCAAATATAATCCAGGATCAAGCCAATCTATTAGTTAAAAATATGATGTGAATTGCGAATCAGCAGATATAAACATAAAGAGTGAAAAGCTTTGTAGAAGGAGATTTCAGTCTCGATTTCAAAGTCACTCTTCAAGTAGATTGTAAGAGATAGCTCGCCACACGAGATATTCTTATTGCGAACTCCGACAGCTCAAATCTCTCCTTCATTAACCGTAGAATGTTCCTTTTCAAAAACAGTTTAAAATATGAAAGTCTTGATGTAGATTTAATCACCCGGTACTCAAACTTTATCAGCTTATTGTGAGAACGATCGACTTGATTTGATTATCGCACGATTTAGAGTCAACACATTTCTGTAAGTCGACTGAACTGCCCGAATTTTATTTCGATGCACGGGTTTGGACGACACTTTTTGGCTAGAAAATTTGGGTTTGCGACATACAGCTCTCATTTCCCTTCCGATCTGGATTTACTGGCGGTCGACATGCCAGGGGAAGGTTGCTACCAGGCCACAGACGTCACGAGAAGCGATACAAAACAGGCTTGCTTTGATCAAATGTAATTTTCACACATTCGTTTGTTGACTGTAATTAGAAATTAGAACATGGATAAAAATCCATTGCCGGTACCATAATTTAGAAGTTATAAACATCATGAAACGTGTCTTCTCATGATATCATACCTATTATTAATCATATTATGTGTAAAATAATTTTAATTATGAAAATTTTTATGGGATTTGCTCATAAAATCATAGGTAATAGGCATGGTCTCATGAGAAGTAATGTTTCATGATTTTCATGATTTCTTTATCCTGGTACCGGAAATGGATTTGTATCCGTGAAGAATTAAAAATAGCTCTTGAATGCTCAAGATTAGTTGCCGATTTTTATTTGCCGGAACACGTTAGGAAAATAATTTTATAGCTTTCATCAAAATCGCAGTCTGATACAGCCATAGCGTAAACTCGACTCGCTACAAAACGCATTCCTAAGCGAAACTTAACGCTATAAAAATACAGGTGGGTTATGTCCGAAATATAACTGGATGATGTGAATACGAATAAAACTGACATGTTTTCCACACTTTTTCTCTAGTGTTTAGCGAACTCTATACTTTCTTATTATAACAAAAGATGCACAAACATTGCACAAATGCACAAATTTGGAATAATTACATCTTTCATGATACTGTCATGATATGTCTCCCTCATATTAGTCAATTTAAAATACTTATGATTTATAACCATCCACAGTGTTGTCTGTTTTACTAGCGAACAAAACGTGTCTAAGGTCCACTACACTCAATAACTAAAAATATTTCGTTTTTCTATGTGTGGGGGTTTTGCACGATATGAATTTGTTTGCGATCTGGCTAACAAAAAGCCTGGTATTCTAGTATCAGATGCGTTTCTAGTATTAAACCGATGCAAATCAGTTTCTCTTTCAATTCTATCACACAAATATCAATGTGCGGTGAAATGACTATTTTATACAGAAGAATCTTACTATGGATCGATAGGTCATTTCTCAAACGACACAATCCATCGTACTTTTTGGCAATCTTCTTGATGACGTTATTAATATGAGATTTGAATGTTCCTCTTTTCATCAATTATGACTCCAAGACACTTAATTTCTCTAACACGATCAATACTTTCACCATCAATTTCAACATTGGTGTCATGACCGGTGCTAGCAGAAGAAATAACCATATATTTAGTTTTCGCGATAATTAGTTTCAGTTGCTTAAATTTTAACCAGCTTTATTGAAATTTTTAGCTGTAATGAACTGTAATCAGTAAACAAATTTATATCACAGAAACGTAAGACTCGCTTCATATCATTAATATACATAACAAATAGTATAGGACCTATCACACTTCCTTGGGGCACACCAAGTTAATTACCGAGGGAACTGAACACTAAATCGTTAAAACAGTCTTTTGAGATCTACCACATAAATAGTTTTCAAATCGTTTATGTCCCATTTCCCCGATGCCAAAATCTATTCAAACTGAATTACAAATCTGAATTCAGTTCCAAAATCTAGTTTCAAAACCCAAGTTCCAAATTCAATACCAGCAAGTATCCAAGGTTTTGAATTCTGAAACTGAATTTAGGAATCAAATTTTGGTTCAGAAGCAGGTACAAAATTTTGGTTTCAAAGGTCAGATCTAAAGTTTTGTTTTAGAATCCACATAAAGAATTTATATCTTGAATTTTGTTCCAGAATTCTGCAGTTGAATTTCTGAATCTGAGTGCTAGATGCAAATTCCGAACTTAAATTGAGACACTAAATTCAGTTCAAAAATCTAAGTCCTTAATCTACAATTAGGATTTAGTTCCAGATTCATAGTAACTTTTGAACCTGTTTTCTAGAACTAAATTCTAAAACTGAAATCAAAAGTTGAATTCTAGATCTTAAATTAAGTTAAGAATCGAGGTTCTGAATTCAGTTTCAGTTTCCAGAATCCAATCCAAATGAGGCTTTACACCTCACAGAAAGTCTGTTTTTGCAGTCCAGTCCTGTCTAATCCATTAGAAGAAATGATAGATTTTCGACCATGGTTTACCATTTATACTCGTCCAAATGAGCATGAGAACTGAGACTACCTTAAAATCGTCGCCGAACGCGAAAAAGGCATACAAGCGTCATGAGTTTTCCTCGTTGTTTCTAATTGTTTGAAAAAACTAAATTTATGATTATCTCACACTGTTGAAAATTTGATCATAAATTGCTGGTCATATTTCTGATAGCATGGAGAAAAAATTATGTGTTTGCGTTTAGTACAACTCGAGATATTCCCGATTAAGTTCTACCCATTCTTCCACTGGGCAAATTTTGAAAAGGCGTATTCACGTCAAAATATCTGTTCAGCACAATTGAAGCTTGTTTCACGCAATGTTGTATAACACATGGATCAATAAGCCCCGAGACTAAAGCAGAGATGGCGCTCGTAGTAAACCAGTAACCACGTCTTTCTAGAGTACTAACCTTTGCTTGAAACGGGTCTAAATTTTAAGTCGATCCGACCAGAAACAGCTGAGTTATGGAGGTTGGAGTAAAGTCGTTTTGTAGTTTGTTTAAAAAATGGAAAAAAACCGAGTTTCGTGTTTTGATAAAACATTGTTTTTAATGGGTAAAAAACCGTGCAAGCGAAACAATGGATTGAAAAATGTTATCCGGACTCTTGTCCATCAAAAGCAACGATTTGTCGGTGGTTCGCCGAGTTTAAACGTGGTAGTACCGACACAAATGACGCGGAAGGCTCGGGTAGACCTGTGGAAGCCGTTACACCGGAAAATGTAAGTGAAGTGACAAAAATTATAATGAAAGATCGTAAAGTGAAGCTTCGTGAGATTGCTGAGATGACACAGATATCATATGGAAGTGTATTTACTATCCTTCATGAAAAATTGAGAATGAAAAAGGTTTTTTCCAAGTGGGTGCCGCGATTGCTTTCGATGGAACAAAATGCACCCTGCCACAAGTCGATGAAAACAATGGCGAAATTGAACGAATTGGGCTTTGATCTGCTTCCCCACCCCCCATACTCGCCAGATTTAGCCCCCAGTGACTACTGGCTCTTTGCTGATCTTAAAAAAATGCTCCAGGGAAAAAGATTTGGCTCGAATGAGGAGGTCATCGCTGAAACTGAAGCTTATTTTGAAGCGAAAGATAAATTTTTTTATAAACATGGTATTGAAAAATTGGAAAAACGTTGAAACCATTGTATCACTCTGAAAGGTGATTATGTTGATGAATAAAAAAACTTTTGCAAAACAAATGTTGTTTCCATTGTTAGTCTCGGGAATTATTGATCCATGTGTTAAATTGCTGATCATATTTCTGATAGCATGGAGAAAGAATTATGTGTTTGCGTTTAGTACAACTCGAGATATTCTCGATTAAGTTCTACCCATTCTTCCACAGGGCAAATTTTGAAAAGGCGTATTCACGTCAAAATATCTGTTCAGCACAATGAAAGCTTGTTTCACGCGATGTTGTATACATTCACTAAAATGAAATTGCAAATACGTTACTGACTTTCAGTTATCAACTGACAGCATTAAAAAAAAGGAATTTTGTTTGCCTAGATCAGTGATTCCAAAACTCAGAAATAATCAGTTTTGTAACCAAGACTACATTGAATCTTAGCTCGACAGGTTATGAGGAAAGAATCGCTGTAACATTTTTTTCAATGAACTGCTTAACACAAAAATCAAAATTTAGAATATCGCTAAGTTATTACAAATGGAATTTGTCATTTGTAACGCTCGTTTACTTTTTTTTTGACAAAAACAGTACATTTGACGTAAAAATAAAGGAAAAACAGTACATCGACTTTGAAAAAAACAATAAATTTTACAGTACGCGTTTTTCTTAAAATAGTGAATGAAAAACAAAAGCAAATAAATTTGATCAGCATCTCACGAGAAAAGCAGATTGGAAAAATGACTTGTGAATACAACTATGTAATGAAAACCGCGAAAAAGCCATCGCAGAGACGGGACTTGAGCCCACAGCTAGCTCCTATTCGGGTAAATCGTTTTGCCATATCAAACACCTTCGCCCGTTCTTTCAGTGTGTTTTCGTGTTTTTCACATGCAGAGTAGCTTAATTGGCAGAACGTTTTTTTCCTGTTAGGAGCTAGGTACGAGTTCGAATCCTGTCTCTGGGGTAGCTTTTTCGCAGTTTTCATCACACAGTTGTATTCGCATATCACATTTCTAATCTGTTTTCCTCGTTAGATACTCACCCTTATTCTGAATAACGACGTAATGATTTTTCGATCGTATTTCATTTGTATTCCCAATAACGCTAGCAAAATCAAAGGTAGCTTGGATTCGATCGAACCACATTCGATCGAAAAATCAATACGTCGTTATTCAGAATAAGGGTGACTGATCAAATGTAAAACTAGCTTAATGCGGATCTAAGACTAAACAAATCGTTAAAAACAAAAAAATAATCAATTGATTAATTTCTAATCTCAATATTTTTATTTCCTTTTAAAGGCAATTTTTAAGTTCGACAAAAACTAAAAAAATGCACGAGTTATTCATCAAACATTTTTTGAGAAACGGATATTTTTGATGATGTTTTTGATTCAGTGTATTTTTTGGTTGACACAATAATTGTTGTTTGCATGTACTTACATTCACATTCATATTCGCTACGTGTTTTCACTGTTTTTTTTTCTCTGACGTTTGTACTACCACAAATCGAAATTCGATTAGTTAAAGATTTAAAATTCTGTATTAGTTTTTAATGTGAAAAATACAGTACATTTGAGGGTAAAAAACATTACGCAGTATTTGGGTAAAAATACAGTACAATACTGTAAAATACAGTACGGATACGAGCGTTAGCTATTTGTCAAGTTTATAAATTGCATCGGGATTACGTCACCTGTAAAATTCAATTTTTTATGTGTTCCTAAACATTACCATCTTTAGACTGTCGTTGGGTAAGAATGTCCGAATGTGCAAACTTCCGGCATCGGCATATTGCATTGAAGCTTCTACAATTTTGCAAGCGAAACTCAAAAGTTTTTGCCTTAACTAAATTGATCGCTTTGCAATTGTAAGTTGGCTTTATTGAAATTAGAGTACGAATTTGTTAATTACGTTATGTAGTAATTTTGCTTGTGCATTGCGAAAATCTATTCTACTAGCTCGCAAAGATGTCGAAATTTATAAATGGTACCAAACTTACTGTTACTAACGTAATTAAAGTATTCGGAGATCGTTCGTCGGCAGACAGTAAGTCTATATTGGGAGGAAATCAAAAGCCGGATATCGCGAAAACGTTGGAAAGTTTTACAATGTCGTCTATCATCGAACTAAAAATCCAACAAGACTGACGACTTACGAGAGTGTGTTGCCTCTCAATAATGTGATAAAGAAATCAAGTCGGTCGTTCACGCAAACAGTTAATAAAATTTTATTTCAAGGTACAGCCTGATAAAATCTACATCCACACTTCCTGAACCGGAATATTCTGCGCGCACTGTAAGAGAAATTTCCAAACATATTTAGCTGTCAAAGTTCACGCAAACAGAAATATTTTGTGTGGCGACCCATTTCTTAACAGCGACTTAAAGAGCGACATTTGAATCGCAACCGGAATCATCAACCAAAAATTTCTATTACTTTTCTTAACCAGTACAAGTATTCTAGGATATGAGCCCTTCCAAAACGCTATTGCTCCGCCAAATAGAAATACATTGTCAAACACAAACTCAAGAAGAAGCAAGTGGTTTCAACGTTTTAAAAATGGTGATTTCGATGTCGAAGACAAACATAGTGGTGGAAGAGAAAAAACTTTCAAAGATGAACAACTAGAAGCATTGCTTGATGAAGATTCGTGCCAAACCCAAGAAGAGCTTGCAGAATCGTTGGGAGTGAGCCAGCAAGCCATTTCAAAACGTCTCAAGGCCCTGGGCATGATTCAGAAAGAAGGAATCTGGGTGCCGCACGAGTTGAAACCGAGGGACATCGAGCGCCGTCTATTTGTATGTGAGCAACTGCTTCAAAGACAAAATCGTAAAGGGGTTTTTACATCGTATCGTAACTGGTGATGAAAAATGGGTTCGATGCGATAATCCTAAACGCAGAAAATCATGGGGAAAGCCCGGGCATGCTACTTCTTGGAAGGCAAAACCGAATATTAACGGCGCCAAGGTTATGATTTGTAGTAGGTGGGATCAACTCGGTGTGATTAACTACGAGCTCTTAAAACCGGGTGAAACCATCACAGGAGATCGCTACCGAACGCAACTGATGCGCCTTAGTCGCGCGCCAAAAGAAACGCGGCCACAATATCAAGAGCGACATGACAAAGTCATCCTCCAACACGACAATACTCGGCCTCAAGTCGCAAAAGTGGTCAGAAAGTACCTGGAAACGCTGAAATGGGAAGTCTTACCCCAACCGCCGTATTCCCCAGATGTCGCCCCTTCTGACTTCCACCTATTCCGTTCGATGACACACGGCCTGGCAGATCAACATTTTCAATCCTTCGAAGAGTTGGAAAAATGGATTGCTTCATGGATAGCGTCAAAAGAGGACTCCTTTTTTTGAGCCGGGATCCGAAAATTGCCGGAAAGATGGGAGAAAGTTGTCGCTAGCGTCGGACAATACTTTGAATAATACATCTGTAAGCATTTTTTCGCAATAAAGCTTTTAATTTTGGAAGAAAAAAAAACGGCGGAAGCAAAGTTGTACACCTGATATTTTCACACATTTATGTTTGAGCATTTTTTTGATCGTAACAACCTTTAAGTTTTCATCTACTCACTTTTATTTTCTTTCGTCTGAATTTCACAACAATTGAATGATCCCCTACTCACATCATATTTGCAACTAATAGATTTGGTTTGATTCTGGATTGGATTTAGCAATGATTTATTCAAAAATTATTTCTATTTGATTGGATAACTTTGATTAGTTAAATAGTTTCTCACATGTCTACGTATATAAACTTCTCATGAATAAAATTGCTCAGAGCCATTCTCAGATAGATAGCCCACAATTCGTGACTCACTGGCCTTTGGGAATCACTGGCCTTGAGTTTAATGAAAAAATCAATAGATATATTAGTAAAATTTATATTATTTTAGTTGAAACAACCCGGGCGTGAAACAACGTATTGCCATATTTTGATTGGGGTTTCTACAACTGGATTCAATTTCAATGCATACATAAAATTGTTGATTTTAATATTTTCAATTGTTGAGTTTTGAAATATTAAAAAAAAGCATTGCGTAAATGTAATATTCATTTATAAATTGTTGCTTATAATTAATTAATATATTGATAATCATGATCAGACTTCAATTAGTTCTCAGTTTGATGTTTGATTTCACTCGGGTAGGTCACTCATGGCATGCTTTGGTACCCGAGGTCGCCGTTAGTATCAATCAAACGCCTAACTATATGCAACGGGCTACACAATTCCACCACCACACGGTAATTGTTTTCGTTCCGTTTATGCGTGCGACAAGCCGTTATTAGTGGCATGCTCGGCCTCTAACGGCGGTGAGGTGAGTGTTCCGAGCAAACAACCAGTGCTTCAACTCTTCCACGCTATTTATGCTAATAGGAGTGCACTAGCGTGATCTCGGTTGATTGGATCTAGTGTTTGCTGGTCGTTCGTTATTTGTTTGATGAGTATATGGAACTAACTAAGCGAAATGATAGGTACAAATGTAAACAAACACAGGTTGATGGTCACACCTTTTCCGATGAAAATTACTTCATTTTGAAATGGCATGGCTAGTGGCCTACTATGATACTGAGAAATATCACAAGTTTTGGCTCGAACATGTATGGGAGATGGAATATGGAAAAGTGTTTGACAACTGTCACAAAAAAAAAACTAACTAATGAAATTCATCGGTTCAGAGCATTGTTGTGCATACGAAACGAGAATGTCAGGCGAAACGTTCATTTGCACAACATTTAAAATAAATTCCATTTCAGCATTGCCAAAACAAGAAATTAAATGGAAATTTGGCAAGGTAAGCTGTTCAGTCTGCCAAAGCACGTAAACGTGTCAAATTCCTGCATTTGTTGTGTATTTCGCAAGAATCAGTTCCGCATATAAATATGCATAAAGCTAGGAAAAGGAACACTAATCCAGCAATAGACGGAATGCCCCGAAGCCGATCTGTCTCTACTCGTCAGTCAGACAACTCCGCTCTATCCATCGCGCGACGTCTTCCGCGAAGACAATGTTTGCATTCATAAGTGCCTCGCTGATTCGTTTCAGTTGCAGTTGACTTGTTTCGCTCTGGAATTCCGAGGAAGAAGCTACTCACTCTGCATCTGCAACTATTTGTGTCAGTTTTATTATGAGATGTTCGCCCGGCCCGTAGGAAGGAGTGGATATGGAATTGGGTCAACCGGAGGTCTTACGAGATCGCAGTGTTCTGCCTTAATCATGCGATAAACTATTTCCATATGACGGATGCTCTGCCACCCGTTGTTTATAATATCGTTATTACGGCGGTTCCTCGTTGAAGTTAATCCCAGAATCAACCAATTTTTGAACGTTCAAGAGCACGTTTCGCTCGACCTTCGTACGCTGTATGACACCAATGACCAAATTTCGCCTTGATTATTGTCCATTGTTACCATGGCGACGAACACCCGGCGCAACAACAAAAAATAAACTTTTACCGAGCCCCGGTAATTTGTTTCATGATGCGTGAAGTACATGCAGAGCAGATATTTCGCGATGATTTGATATGAAAACGAAAATGACTATGGGACGGGAGAAGAGTAGCAACAACAAAAAAAATGTGTTGTCTCATAGCAAACGGTTCTTTCGGATGGTCCCAGTCGGAACGCCGAACTGAGACATTATTACCGATCATCGAGTCTGCCCTCAAACGGCGGCATGCGGCATCGTACAGTCAACCAGTCTCAGTGAGTGAGGGAGCGTGCGAAAGACCGGGGCAATTGGTTGAGGGAACGTGCATAAAATTCTACTTCCATATAACATCAAATTGTCGGTTTATGCAAATTGATCGCCTTCCTCCGGTTCATCGACTGATTCTCAGTGGCACCTCCGCCACTGATGTGGACTAGCCGGGTGGGTGTGTGTGTGTGCTTTGCTGCTCAATGTGTCAGATATGATGTCACATACATTATTTAATGACGCGAGAATCTACGAGCGACGATAATCGTCTCGTCTGCATGCAACAGCAAAAACAAACCTGACAGCGATTTTCTTCTGCACTCGACCAACCAAGTCTTCCGTCTTGCTCATTCGGCTGCCGGACGACCGTTCGCTGTGGCGAGTTCATGGGATCTGTTCTCGACCGGTTGCAGTTAATTCGCCATAAATTTGAATTATTAACAATACATATCTGCCTTATCAACCGTTCTGTCGTGCAAGCGGACAAGCGCAAGCGGTGGCCACTCGAGGTTTGTTTCGTTCATTCTCGATGATTATGCTGTGTTTCCTCCGGTTCTACGTCTTTACTGGTAGCAACAATCGGGTGAAAGTTCCGCCCGGCGTTATTTACTAATCGTTGTGATGGCAACTACGAGCGCAATTTCAAATGTCAGGTCTGGGTAATCCGTTGAAAAAATCCCTGACTACTTTGATTTAGTTTTAATGACAAAGTATGGCGTGAATAGATTCCACCGCAAGTTTTGAATTTTTCCTATTTTGATTCTTTTGGTGCCTCATTTTTTTGAGTAAATATCTAACAATCAGATATACGATATACGTGCTTTTATTTAGAAGACTTAGAACACTGTAGAGTGTTTAGTTCGATTTCGTGTCTCGTACGACATAGTTGTATCAAATACAAATTATATTACGGTATACTTCGATCTCTTTGTATTTCGAGTGTAACAGTTCGGCTGAAAAGTTCGTATCGTTTCTATGAGAGGGCGCCACTAGAATTAAATCCATACCATTTTCAGTTAGTACCAACCTTCAAAAGATACGTGTATAAATTTTACAGCTGTCTGATTATTAGTTTGTGAGATATTGCATTTTGAGTGAAGCTACTTTTGTTATTGTGAAAAAAATGGAAAAAAAAGGAATTTCGTGTGTTGATACTTTTTGATGAAAAAAAGTGCCCCCGATACCAAAAAATGGCTTGATGAGTGTTATCCAGACTCTGCACCGGGCGAAGCAACAATTCGTAAGTGGTTTGCTAAATTTCGTACTGGTCATATGAGCACCGAAGACGATGAACGCAGTGGACGTCCAAAAGAGGCTGTTACCGATGAAAACGTGAAAAAAATCCACAAAATGATTTTCAATAACCGTAAAGTGAAGTTGATCGAGATAGCTGACACCCTAAAGATATCAAAGGAACGTGTTGGACATATTATTCACGAATATTTGGATATGAGAAAGCTTTGTGCAAAATGGGTGCCGCGTGAGCTCACAATCGATCAAAAACAACAACGAATTGATGATTCTGAGCAGTGCTTGGAGCTGTTATATCGTAATAAACTCGATTTTTTTCGTCGATATATAACAATGGACGAAACATGGCTCCATTACTTCACTCTGGAGTCCAATCGACAGTCAGCTGAGTGGACTGCACGCGATGATCCGAACCCAAAGCGTGGAAAGACTCAACAATCGGCCGGTAAGGTTATGGCGTCTGTATTTTGGGATTCGCATGGTATAGTTTTCATCGACTATCTTGAAAAGGGAAAAACCATCAACAGTGACTATTATATAGCGTTATTAGAGAGTTTGAAGGACGAAATTTCAAAAAACGGCCAAATTTGAAGAAGAAAAAAGTTTTGTTTCATCAAGACAATGCACCGTGTCACAAGTCGATGAAAACCATGCTGAAATTGAACGAATTGGGCTTCGAATTGCTCCCTCATCCACCGTATTCTCCAGATTTGGCCCCCAGTGACTTGTTCCTGTTCTCAGACCTCAAGAGAATGCTCGCTGGTAAAAAATTTAGAAGCAATGAAGAGGTAATCGCTGAAACTGAGGCCTATTTTGAGGCAAAGGACAAATCGTACTACAAAAATGGCATCGAAAAGTTGGAAGATCGCTATAATCGCTGTATCGCCTCTGGATGGCAATTATGTTGAATAATAAAAACGAATTTTGGCAAAAAAATGTGTGTTTCTATTAAACGATACGAACTTTTCAGCCGAACTGTTATACACATAGCTCGAATGAATGTAAAATCTTCGATTTATATTCCTACTGAATTTGAAATCTCCTCACAAAAATATCGCTCTAACAAAATCGCGTTACATCAACTATGCTAGTTTTGTGAGCTGTTTCATCGACGAGAACGACCTGCCACTCGTCTGTCAAAACTGTATCACAAATTTAACTACTTCTCAGTAAATCGTAGTATCAAAATTGAATCTGTCGAAAAATATTAAAAACTGGCAACCAAAAATAAACAACTATGCTTCTAGTAACAGTTTCCTTCACCGTAGCAACCGGTGTTTATTAATAAATCAAATTAATTTGGTTGCAATTCGAAGAATAGTTTTTTCAGATATTGACCATGAACGGTTAAATATTCGAACAATAGCTCGTAAAACCTAGAGAAAGTGAACAATACTAAGTAAAAAGGTAGTGTTTATCTTAGATGAACATCGTCATTGCGACTGAACCCAACAGGAAAAATCGAATATAACTAATTTGTGCATGTTTTTCATATCCTTCAGATAATTAAGAATTTGTTCGCAAGTACTGAGGAACATTTGTGTTTTATATAGCGTTTACTTTGAGAAGGACATGTTGGGCATATAGTAATATTTGACAACAGTAATATTTGCTAAGTGGAAACCGGAATTGAAACTGCTCAAATGATCTTGTCGTACAGTCAGTTGAAGCACCGGATGTGGTACTTAATCCATTCAGGTTTTTGAGTTGGTTTCACAAGCAGTAATATGAATGAATTCTACATCCCTTACAAAAACGTGTTGAATCATTTGTCTAATAATAAATGCCAATTATAACAAGTTTTAATTGGATACTTTCTAAAAATATATAAAACCTGTTTTAATCCACCTAGTGGTGTAATGATGCCTTTCTCATATTACTCATAACATCGAAAATATTACTGTGGAATTGGCAAAAAACAACTGTTCATTGAATAGAAATAGGAAAGTTTCTTTGGACCTAATCTAACAAACTCTACAAATCCTGTTTACCCTGTAGCTCCGGAGCCGGAAGTAGTATCCACAACAAATTTAGGAATTCCGTATGAAACTGTAGGACTTTTCCTTCAACCGCAGCACCGTCTTTTACCAATAATACACACTAGTAGCAGACATCCGTAAGCAGCAAAATCAACCCGTGGGACCTTTTTTTTTTGCTCGCCCAAGCTTCTTTTCGAAGATAAAGTTCAGCTGTCCCAAAACCAGCGATGAGAGCGGCAAAATCTCTTATTTTGCTATTTTTCCCGGGCGCCAAATTTCCTCGGTACGCCACTGTGTTTCGATTTCTTCATAGCGTGTACGAAATAGAACAAAGCACGCATTGTTTGTTTTGTGTTTTCTTTTTCTTTCGGTGTGGTACATATTGTCATTCTATATGGCGATCTGAAAACTTTGACAATCATCGCCCTGTAACTGCGGAACCGGAAGTCGGATCCGAACGAAATTTCACAGTAGCTTTAAACATAATATGAGCTTTAAGTCAAATCAAGACATGTGGAAATCGGCTCAAGCATCGCAGAGAAATCGAAGTAAGTTCTTTTTTTGCCTTTCTCATATAGAAAGGTTATGCAATCAATGTGAAAACCAACTTTTGAACCGAGGCACGGAGGGCCGAGTGTCATATACCATTCGACTCAGTTCGTCGAGTACGCAAAATACCTGTGTGTGTGTGTGTGTGTGTGTGTGTGTGTGTGTGTGTGTGTGTGTGTGTGTGTGTGTGTGTGTGTGTGTGTGTGTGTGTCACAAACTTAGATTCAAATGAAAGGTCTTGTGGTCCCATAAAAAATTCCTGAATATTATTTGGATCCGACTTCCGGTTCGGGAGTAAAGTGGGTTAAAAATTGTATTCCATCAATGAAAATGGAGAAAAACCTTGAAAAAAATTCTAAATCGACCTCAAATTTTTTCCAGTTGATAGTTTTTATCAGTAGACGATCAAATAAACTGATTTCGGTTATTCTTTTAAGAATCGAAGAATATTATTTTGAAGAATACCACAGTATTATATATGATCGTATGATTGATATGAGAAAGGCATCAATACACCACTAGCTGGATTAAAACAGGTTTTTATGTTTTGCTACACCACTTTCGGTGCTTCCGGAACAGGGTAAGGGGGGACCAGTAGGACCGAATTAAGCTTTTATGCCCACAAACCAAAATGCTCTGCAAAGCAGAAAAATTTATCAGACAGTTTTATGGGATTTGTACTTGTTTTCGTTTATGAAAAAATACTAATGAATATTGGTAATTTTCCACTTATCACGTTTTAGCTCCGGAACCGGAAGCTGGATCCAGATAAAATGTTTTTAAGAAACTTTAAAATTTCTTTTGAATCTTTGTTTGCGAAAATCGGTTGAGCTGTTCCAGAGATAATTGAGTGCAAACCTTTTTTCAAATTTTCATATATTACCATATATCTCCGGAACCGGAAGTCGGATCGGAATGAAATTCAATAGCAGGCTATGGGCCTATGAGACCTTTCATTCGAATCTTAGTTTGTGAAAATCGGTTTAGCCATCTCCGAGAAAAATGAGTGCATATTTTCGTTACATACATACACACATACAGACATTTGCTCAGTTCGTCGAGCTGAGTTGAATGGCATATGACATTCGGTCCTCCGGGCCTCAGTTGTAAAGTCGGTTTTCATCTAGAGACTCCCATACATATACTTTTCGAAAAACTTTTCGTGAAACTGGATGTGTGTTGGGACCTTAACTTGTTTTATCTGTATCACTAAGAACTACTAAAAATTTTCCAACAAAATCGTATCGCATAAATGTTACAGACGATTCAGTCAGTTAACATAATGATGCTGTAAACAAACGAAATTAACAAATTTAATATAACCATAGCAACTTTAAGTAAAGTTTCCAGTTTGCTAATATTTTCGTTTATTTTCCCTTTACAAAACCGATTAGAAGAATATGCTAGGCCAACCTGATTAATTGGGGAACCATAATATAGTGATATTTTTGCCGACATTCCAACTGAAGCACGGAGGGCCGAATGTCATTTACCACTCGATTCAGCTCGACGAACTGAGCAAATGGCTGTGTGTGTATGTATAAGTCCTTTAACGACTGGTTTTGGATTGTTGTATTGTAATGAATGTCTTTTTTTCAGTCTAAAAAGTGAGGCAGACGATTTGTTTTTAAATTTGCCCGACGTTTCGGCCATTTTAGATAGCCTTTTTCAAGGGAGAATTAGCCTTGTCGTCTTTGTCGATCTCGTTTGTTGCAAACGGTAAGAATGTTATTGTTGTCTATTTTTTTTCAAAACAATGAAACGGATTCTGTATCAGCGGCAATAAATTTTCTTGAACTGTATTTATGATGGCCACAATACTTTCATCTGCGCACACTGCTAACTAGTATTATGTATGTGTGTATGTAGCAAATAATGTCACTCAATTTTCTCAGAGATGGCATAAAGGTCCATAAGCTGCTATTAAATTTTATCCCGATCCGAATTCCGATTCCGAAATTACAGGGTGATATGCACCAACCAATGGGAAAAACAGTCACTCACTTTTCTCAAAGATGGTTGATCCGATTTTCACAAAATAGTACCCAAATGAAAGGTCTTATGGTCTGCTATTGAATTTCATTCCGACCCGATTTTCGGTTCCGTAGTTACAGGGTAATATGCGAATTTTGAAGAAAATATGTTTACTCAATTTTCTCGAAAGCGATTTAACCGATTTTTGCAAACTAAGATTCAAATGAAAGGTCTTATAGTGCTTCGAAAATTTCTAGAACATTTTATCCGGATCCGGCCTCCTAACAAACAATTGTCAAAAACTGGTACAAATCTCATAACAGTTCGGCTGAAAAGTTCGTATCGTTTAATAGAAACACACATTTTTTTGCAAAAATTCGTTTTTATTATTCAACATAATTGCCATCAGAGGCGATACAGCGATTATAGCGATCTTCCAACTTTTCGATACCATTTTTGTAGTACGATTCGTCCTTTGCCTCAAAATAGGCCTCAGTTTCAGCGATTACCTCTTCATTGCTTTTAAATTTTTTTACCAGCGAGCATTCTCTTGAGGTCTGAGAACAGGAAAAAGTCACTGGGGGCCAAATCTGGAGAATACGGTGGATGAGGGAGCAATTCAAAGCCCAATTCGTTCAATTTCAGCATGGTTTTCATCGACTTGTGACACGGTGCATTGTCTTGATGAAACAAAACTTTTTTCTTCTTCAAATGAGGCCGTTTTTTTTTAAATTTCGTCCTTCAAACGCTCTAATAACGCTATATAATAGTCACTGTTGATGGTTTTTCCCTTTTCAAGGTAGTCGATGAAAATTATACCATGCGAATCCCAAAATACAGACGCCACAACCTTACCGGCCGACTGTTGAGTCTTTCCACGCTTTGGGTTCGGTTCATCGCGTGCAGTCCTCTCAGCTGACTGTCGATTGGACTCCGGAGTGAAGTGATGGAGCCATGTTTCGTCCATTGTTATATATCGACGAAAAAAATCGGTTTTATTTTGATATAACAGCTCCAAACACTGCTCAGAATCATCAATTCGTTGTTGTTTTTGATCGATTGTGAGCTCACACGGCACCCATTTTGCACAAAGCTTTCTCATATCCAAATATTCGTGAATAATATGTCCAACACGTTCCTTAGATATCTTTAGGGTGTCAGCTATCTCGATCAACTTCACTTTACGGTCATTGAAAATCATTTTGTGGATTTTTTTCACGTTTTCATCGGTAACAGGCTCTTTTGGACGTCCACTGCGTTCATCGTCTTCGGTGCTCATATGACCAGTACGAAATTTTGCAAACCACTTACGAATTGTTGCTTCGCCCGGTGCAGAGTCTGGATAACACTCATCAAGCCATTTTTTGGTATCGGCGGCCTTTTTTTTCATCAAAAAGTAGTGTTTCATCAACACACGAAATTCCTTTTTTTCCATTTTTTTCACAATAACAAAAGTAGCTTCACTCAAAATGCAATATCTCACAAACTAATAATCAGACAGCTGTCAAATTTATACACGTATCTTTTGAAGGTTGGTACTAACTGAAAATGGTATGGATTTAATTCTAGTGGCGCCCTCTCATAGAAACTATACGAACTTTTCAGCCGATTGTTAAAAATGACTGATAGATTCTTCTAATTTGCCAAAATTTTTAGTTTGTAGGTATATAAACCTAATTCGGTACTACTGATCTCCCGTCTCCTGATTCGGAAGCACCGAAAGTAGTGAAGAAACATTCCGAAAGGAGAGCTCACTTTGATTTCTCAGCAATGCTTGAACCGATTTTCACAAATTTTTATTTAAATTAGAGTTCACGTTGCCTCCAAGATTACTGTATAATTGATTCCGAATTCCGCAATTACAGGGCGACGAGTGTCAAAACTTTAAGATCTAAAATGACGACACAAAACCTGTACATGCTGGTACGGAAGAAGAAAACACAACATGGCTTCGAACGATGCACTCAGTGTGCTTTGTTAAATTTCATTCACGCTATAAACAAAACCAAAACCAATACCTAAGCTTGGGTTTGGAAACACAACCGAGTCCACCAGCACTGTCTAAAACAAAAACTGTAAAACAGGTTTTACTTAATTTCGTGTGATTTTTTGTGCTAAATTTGGAATTCTACTTTTTCTGAATTGTTTTCTTATAGAAAATTCAAAAAATTTTCGAATTCTATACATTCCGAAATAATTCTAAGTTTGTGATATTTAAATTTTAATATTCTATCGATTATAATTGATGTCGTTTAGGATAGCGGAAAATTTAAGATATATGTTTTTGTTCTTAATTGCTTGTAAAACAAAAATCAAGCAATAATTTTTTTTAAATTGTAGTTGGTTTCTTTGGCCATGGAATTCATATAAATTCACGTTCTATTTCTTTTTGTACAAAGCCATTGAAATAATTTAAAATTTTTGTGTTGTCATAAAATCTATTTTATCAATAAAAAACAAATTCTACGTCTATTTCAAACAGATGAAACCAACACGGATTCCAATGTTTTCACTTTGATTTGCAAAAACGTTGGAACACAATATATATCAGATTTCCGATCTTCTACCGATTTTTTTAGATTTTACGGAAAGCCTAAAACAAAAAAAAACTAATTTTAGTAGTTATCAATTGCGTTTGGGTTGTGCATAAAAATTGTTTACATCTTTTGCCCAATACAAAAATATAACTATTTTTAGAGTTTTAGGTTATTTACTAAAATTTTTAAAATTTTCAGTGAAATCTAAGTTTCAGTTTTTTTTTTGTAAATTTTGTTTATAATAAATTTCCAACTAAAATAATAAAAAAATATATGTCATAAAATTTAAAAGTTTTGATTCGATTTTGTTTGTCAAAATTTTCCCAATAATAGAAATTCTCTGTATTTGTACCAAATTTCTTGAGCTTCTTTGAACGGATATATAATTTTGGTCATCAATATATTGTTTCTGGTAATGATTTCAATATTTTGAGTCTAAAAACTGTACATGTCATCGCTTGAATTTTTGAGTTATATACAAACATGTGAAAAAAAATGAAAAATTCATATATATTTATAAATTCATCGATTGTTTAATGTTTTCTTTTGATTGTGCAGGAATGGTAGTTGAGCGAAAATTGAAGCTGGTATCACTAGCAATCGAATGATGTGTAAAAATATATAGGTCATCGCTTTGAATTTCGAGATATTTACGATCATTGTAAAAAGTCTCATCTTTTCTTAGGTCATCTATCTACAGTTTTCGTTATAACTTTGAGTAGACAACCTTAGTTTTAGTTTTTTTTCAGTGCATTTTATTTCTGAAAGTAGTACCTTTCCAATGGTGAACAAATTTTGAAGATCGGTTGGCTGACAACAAAGTTATGACTCGGCAAAGTTGAGGTTCTCAATATCCGATTCGCGATGCAGGTGCCGCATGAATGCAGATAGGGCACATTTTGAGCTTGAAAAAAAACTTGGAACGGGAAAAATCAGATTTTCATTGGTCTTTCCTAAACGATCGTCAATAATGATATACTTAAAATAATCTACAAACTTCACAAAATTCGAGGGTGTAAAATTTATTGAAATTGGTCAAGTAACAACTGAGCTATGATAGCTCAAAGTTACTTTTGTAGGCTTGGTATTAGGAGTGTTAATGCGTAGAGGATGAAGGAGTTTGTATGCCGCATGTATTGTTGATATAATAATGACTTTCAAAACGAATGACTTAGTTAATGTGTTTTGATTAGATGAATTTGTCTTGTATTTTAAAAGAATTTGTACTATTTTGTCAATATCACTGTCTGATTTGGAATCAACCATTTGTCTGGCTTTTTCACGCAATCAAAAATCTTAATTCTAATTTCCATGCGCACGGACGGATATATTTTATAGAATGGTTTAACACTGTCACAACTACCTATGTGCAACGTGTTGAATACCAACACCTCAGCTTATTTCCCACAAATAAATTTTCCAATTCGTCCGTCGTCAAACTTCACTCCACCGGTAAAACCTTCGAAAGAGGGTGCATAATTTGTACGCCCCCTATCATTACAAATAATTTACTCACTTCAGGCGACGGAACGATTTTCCCTCGGCGGAACGAACTTGCACGAACCGCCCGGCTGGACGAAATCCTTCACAGGCAGAAGGAGGGGGGGAGGCCCCGTAATCAACTCCAGCCGAGATTGTGTGATTGCGTTGCGGTAAGCTCGATCTCTACCGGTTTCTCGATTGATCGGTCGGTTCGGTTCGAGTTTGCAGCCAGCCACACAAGAAACGACGGTAAGAAATCCTATCTCTAGTCAACACCACCTCCACTATTACTGAAGCACAGAGTAAATCACAAAAAAAAAACTCGCTAATTATTAGCGGTGTTGTCACAAGCTTTCCTTCGTTTGTCGACCCGCTGTTAAATCGCTGTGGAGTTCAAACGGTGCAAAATGACATCACCGCACACACGTGCTTGCACACAACAACAAATCACTCACTTTTCCCAGGTTCTCAGGCTGTCACCAATCAGCTGTCCCGCTTGTACTACACTCGCGAGAACCACTAATGCAACTCAATGACGTCACATGAATTTTCAAACAGTGCTCACTCCCTCACAACAAACCGTCCTTCTCTGTATGGATCTAGTTGGCACTGGCTGTGGCAAACTGATTACGATCTTACTGGCGATTAATTACAGACTTCGTAGAGCCGTACGGCAGCATTCGGCCTTCGCTGTTCTCGTAGTCGTCGTCGTCGTCGAATGGGTGCACAATAGTAGATCATCCAGAATTATGCCTTCTAATGAGTGATATTGATCTTTTTTCGTAATTGAACTTGATTGACGACGATTTTCACAGAGACGAAAACAAAATTTTTCAAACTGTCAAACTGCCACTCGAAGCATGCTCGGATAGTATTATGGTTATATTGGGGTTAGATAAACAAAAGCGCGCACTGATTTTATTTAAATTTATTCCACACGTTTTTCGTCCGGTAACTATGGACTATGAATTGGGTATTTAAAACATACAACCGGTTGAGGTGAGGTGGCGTCCTCTTGAAATCACATCGAAATGTGTGCACTTTTGATGAGATTGAAGACAACCAGAAAAAAAACCGTTTTTGTGGAATGCTGATAATTTCTGGAACAGCAGCGACGGTAACTGATAAGCGTCTCTAATGCAACCACTAGAGTACTGTCAAAGCCTGGGAAAGCGTTCACTGATAAGAACTGGACACTCTCTCGGTTGCTGGTTATGTTATCAGTTTCCAGATGCAACCAACCACCGGAGGTTGGAATGGACGGGAAGAGGGAAAAAACTAACAAACAAAACTTAGCTATCAAATGAAGTAATTTGTTTTTATCGATTTGTTACACAATAGTGAAAACTGAAACGAAAAATAAACAACTTCGACAAAACTGAAAAAAATGTGTGTACGCCCGGTTCGCGGTGCTTTCGGAGAGATCTGTTTATCGTTCGAGCGGTAACGCGATACTACTGGTGCGCGACTGGTTTTGGGTTAGCTTGCGCGGGACTTGCGATCTGCTCTGCCTCTGACAACAAATGCCGTCAGTTCCAGCCACTGCCAGCAACACTAATAACAACAACAACAACAACAGCAACAGCCGAGTCCAGCGATAGTGACTTTATGGGATTCTACCGATTCTATATAATGTTTGTTTGTTTTCATTTGAGCTCGCATACACATAGTTGGCGGTGACTCTTTTTTGTTTGCGCCTCTCAGCGTTGTCTGTCTCGCTTTATGCCACACTCAACGTCCGCATGGGAACATGACCTCTGGCTGGGTTGGCTGTGTGCCGAGTGCGGAGTAAGCATGCATGCATGCATGCGCATACAAGCGAGGGGCTCGCCGCCTGCTTTTGCGTTAAGATTCGACTTGGAATGGCATTATTTATCGGTAGTGCTGTTTGAATGGTTGGTGGAGATTGGCAGTGAAGTTCGGTCTATCTTCCTCATTCGCTCTTTATCTCTCCACATAAGTCACTGCGGCTACTCGGCAAACGAAGGGCGGATAAGGATGGGTGCGATTGGTCATCTGGTGGCTACTCACTGCGGACTGCGGTATAACCAGTGACATGTGAGCGACGGGAACATCGCACTCCAGATACCAAAGATAACCCTTTCGAGGCAGTTGGTGATATTTTTATAATTTATCCTGTACAAGAATGGGTAGAACTTAATCGTAAATATCTCTTGTTGTGTTTACGGTAGCAACATAATTTCTTCTTCATACCATCGGAAATATGTTCAACAATTACGGATACAATTTTCAGTAGTATGAGATAACTTCAAATAACTCAAAATTTAAGCATTCTTCAATGTTTGGTATGAACAAGCATTAAGGTGAAATTCAGTGTCAAAGTACGGCGTGTAAAATTTCAACCGAATGAATTGAACGAATTATCGCACAAAGCGTATCGTGCAAAACCGACGCATAGAAATATGAAATATTTTCAGAGGTTGATTGTAGCGGGCTTACGACACGTTTTGTTCTCCAATTATGTTCAATTTATAACCAAAATGCTCAAATGACAATACTTCATCAAGCTGATTAAAAATCTGTATCAATTTATAAAAGAACTCAAAACTTTTCAAACGACTACAACTGGTTTGTAACATATTTCTTAAAAATATCCTATTTTTGAAGTGAAGTGAAAAATAATTTACCATTTCAATAATTCAATAATTCCTAATTTCGGTTTGTGAATATTCTTTCAAATCACTATACAATTTATATTTTCGAGACACGTTTGACAAGTAAGTTAATTAAGTTAATGTCATATTCAAATTTGTGAAAGAATTTGAAAATAACATTTTTCATTCAATCAGTCTTGTCCAAGTATTTTTTTTTTACTCTTGTGTGCAGGTGACGCATTAAAAGTTTGCAAAAAAGTATGTCAGTTTTCGTTCGAATTCACATCATCCAGTTCTGTCTCTGACATTACCTTTCCGCCTTTTTTTAAGACAGATTTTCGTGACAATTTCAGGCATCACATCATTTGCAAATGTTTCGATTTGTCTTCAAACATCAGTCATCAGAATTGGATCAAGGTCATTTCGCTGAAAGCCATTTCGTCGAAAGCCGTTTCGACGATTTCGCCGAATCTTGCAATTGTCTTAATATAGTAATTGGAATTGATTTAAATCGAAGACAAATGAAAGATGATAGCATTAACTCCCGTTTTGTTGACAAAACTACTTGACAATTGTACTTCTTGAATAAATATTGATTCATGAACCTCGTAACGGAGTTCCAATTTCCAATTTCCAATTTCAAATTCCAATTTCCAATTTCCAATTTCCAATTTCCAATTTCCAATTTCCAATTTCCAATTTCCAATTTCCAATTTCCAATTTCCAATTTCCAATTTCCAATTTCCAATTTCCAATTTCCAATTTCCAATTTCCAATTTCCAATTTCCAATTTCCAATTTCCAATTTCCAATTTCCAATTTCCAATTTCCAATTTCCAATTTCCAATTTCCAATTTCCAATTTCCAATTTCCAATTTCCAATTTCCAATTTCCAATTTCCAATTTCCAATTTCCAATTTCCAATTTCCAATTTCCAATTTCCAATTTCCAATTTCCAATTTCCAATTTCCAATTTCCAATTTCCAATTTCCAATTTCCAATTTCCAATTTCCAATTTCCAATTTCCAATTTCCAATTTCCAATTTCCAATTTCCAATTTCCAATTTCCAATTTCCAATTTTCAATTTCCAATTTTCAATTTCCAATTTCCAATTTCCAATTTCCAATTTCCAATTTCCATTTTCCAATTTCCAATTTCCAATTTCCAATTTTCAATTTCCAATTTTCAATTTCCAATTTATAATGTCCAATTTTCAATTTCCAATTTTCAATTTCCAATTTCCAATTTCCAATTTCTAATTTCCAATTTCCAATTTCCAATTTCCAATTTCCAATTTCCAATTTCCAATTTCCAATTTCCAATTTCCAATTTCCAATTTCCAATTTCCAATTTCCAATTTCCAATTTCCAATTTCCAATTTCCAATTTCCAATTTCCAATTTCCAATTTCCAATTTCCAATTTCCAATTTCCAATTTCCAATTTTCAATTTCCAATTTCCAATTTCCAATTTCCAATTTCCAATTTCCAATTTCCAATTTCCAATTTCCAATTTCCAATTTCCAATTTCCAATTTCCAATCTCCAATTTCCAATTTCCAATTTTCTGTTGATTCAATTTCCAAGTTTCAAGTTTCAAGTTTCAAGTTTCAAGTTTCAAGTTTCAAGTTTCAAGTTTCAAGTTTCAAGTTTCAAGTTTCAAGTTTCAAGTTTCAAGTTTCAAGTTTCAAGTTTCAAGTTTCAAGTTTCAAGTTTCAAGTTTCAAGTTTCAAGTTTCAAGTTTCAAGTTTCAAGTTTCAAGTTTCAAGTTTCAAGTTTCAAGTTTCAAGTTTCAAGTTTCAAGTTTCAAGTTTCAAGTTTCAAGTTTCAAGTTTCAAGTTTCAAGTTTCAAGTTTCAAGTTTCAAGTTTCAAGTTTCAAGTTTCAAGTTTCAAGTTTCAAGTTTCAAGTTTCAAGTTTCAAGTTTCAAGTTTCAAGTTTCAAGTTTCAAGTTTCAAGTTTCAAGTTTCAAGTTTCAAGTTTCAAGTTTCAAGTTTCAAGTTTCAAGTTTCAAGTTGCAAGTTGCAAGTTGCAAGTTGCAAGTTGCAAGTTGCAAGTTGCAAGTTGCAAGTTGCAAGTTGCAAGTTGCAAGTTGCAAGTTGCAAGTTGCAAGTTGCAAGTTGCAAGTTGCAAGTTGCAAGTTGCAAGTTGCAAGTTGCAAGTTGCAAGTTGCAAGTTGCAAGTTGCAAGTTGCAAGTTGCAAGTTGCAAGTTGCAAGTTTCAAGTTTCAAGTTTCAAGTTTCAAGTTTCAAGTTTCAAGTTTCAAGTTTCAAGTTTCAAGTTTCAAGTTTCAAGTTTCAAGTTTCAAGTTTCAAGTTTCAAGTTTCAAGTTTCAAGTTTCAAGTTTCAAGTTTCAAGTTTCAAGTTTCAAGTTTCAAGTTTCAAGTTTCAAGTTTCAAGTTTCAAGTTTCAAGTTTCAAGTTTCAAGTTTCAAGTTTCAAGTTTCAAGTTTCAAGTTTCAAGTTTCAAGTTTCAAGTTTCAAGTTTCAAGTTTCAAGTTTCAAGTTTCAAGTTTCAAGTTTCAAGTTTCAAGTTTCAAGTTTCAAGTTTCAAGTTTCAAGTTTCAAGTTTCAAGTTTCAAGTTTCAAGTTTCAAGTTTCAAGTTTCAAGTTTCAAGTTTCAAGTTTCAAGTTTCGAGTTTCAAGTTTCAAATTTCAAGTTTCAAGTTTCAAGTTTCAAGTTTCAAGTTTCAAGTTTCAAGTTACAAGTTGCAAGTTTCAAGTTTCAAGTTTCAAGTTGCAAGTTGAAAGTTCAAATTTTAAATTTCAAGCTTAAAATTTATTATTTTCCTAATGAAAATTTCGAATCACCGTACTGAGAGGGTTAATAAAATGCAAATACGTAATTGATGGGATAAAATTTCAATAGCAAACCTACCAACTCAGGACACTGATGAATGAGGAAAGCTTGATGCCATGACAGCACTGCATACAACTAGTCTGACATCTTTCGTGTTTGTTTTGTCATTGAGATATGCTCAACCCGGTGGCAGCTAATAAGAACGCACTGATCGTGAGGCTAATTTGTAGTAGAGACTTCACAAGTCGATCATTTTAATCCAGCCTTCTCGTGTGAGGAAAACAATACGAAAGCAGCAGCAAAAGCCGCGCAAAAAAACGAGACTATTAAGGCAATAAAAAGCCACTCCACAGATCAGCTCGGCTACCAAAACCATATGGAGTTGAAATGAGAAATATGAACATACTCGAAGACTCCTGACGACACATGTTTCTGCTGAGTGGTCAAAGACACGATCGATTCTGGTGTTCGGAATTATTAAGTGGCATCGAAAATGAGTACGATTGCTTCTCATTTTGTCCACTTAGGTCACCTCTCATATGAGCCGACAGTGGCTATTAATGGGAATGCTAATTGAATAGCAAACATCTTTCTGAACATCAAATCGTGTCGAAACAGAATCGAATGTGTGAGCAGGCACAAGTGTAATTTTCATATATCAGAAGCGGTTATTGTCAATTTGAAATGGTTCTCGGCCTAGCCTAGCCTGCCACTTAAACTGCCAGCGCTGAACAAAAAAAAAAACAAACATGAAGCTCCATTAAACCCATTGAGCCGGTAGACAAAAGAACGCACGGTTCGAGTTGAAACAAATTGCATGCTTGATTGATTTGCAATCCCGTTTTTGTCGCAGCACCAAACGGATTCCAGATCACTTCAGGTGAGCCCATTCAATCGAATCAAGCGGAAACCGTTCACAGGCCGAACCAATCCCAGTTTTTTTGTTGTTGATGCTGATGTCTGTGCTGTATTTAGTGTGTGATGAATTCGATTCTCGCAGCTGTTCTCAAAAAGCATTCTGATCTACGCGCGAGTTTCATCCGACCGAAAAGCCTTTGGAATGTGCCATGTGATTCGGTGCTGCGACCTGAGCTCATCCGGCCGTTCGCCGCTTACTAGGTTTAACCTTTTCGGGCGAATATCGGGGGTGGGTTTGGTGATTTGTGGTGAGGACTGTTAACAATGACACGGTTGACGAGCAGCTTCGGCTGTCGGATCATGGTACTTTAGAAATTTGCATGCGAGCTTTTCGTAGCTTTCGTTCGCGGAGCTGTGGAATTAGCGGTGGAAATGCTGCGGTCATTCGTAGAATGACCGGACAATTTGCGAATTTCTGTTGTTGTTTTTTTGTAGGTTAGCCTGAACTGGTGAATGATGGTTAGTTCAATCGATCGATTGTCGAACATTCTGACACTGGAATTTATTCGGCTGATATTTCGTTCTTGAATGACATTCCTATTAAATATGGAATCATGGAATCTGAAGGTGAATAACGGAGTAACCTAATTAGTATCCATCAAACAGTTAGTGTTTTATTGTTTTCACACATCGTTGTGAAAATAGCACCGTAAGAAACTGGATTGTCATCTCCAAACAGTCACTAGATAGTTGGGGTTTGCATTGCGAAGTTTTATCGCGTCATTAGCTGCATCTTCTGTGCAGCTTAGCGACGGTTGACGGTGCCATAAAAATAAATACATTCAACACCAATGGGAGGATGACACTTCGTAAAAGTGTACCCTCATCCATGTTTCATTACCATCACCGCAGAGGTTCGAAAATAAATGTAGCTCAACTTCGTTGATCGCCGCCGCCAACCGGTGACTGTCGGCTAATGATCCGGAACAAGTGACGCATTAAATGGTGAGCCTTCATCATTATTAACTTCATCAAGCGAGATGAACGTATCACTTCGGCGGGGAAAGGGAGTGACATCCGCCTCGCTGCGTCCCGTCAGCACACAATGAACGTCTTTCCGGTTTGACATTCTGTTCGGCAATCGGCCGTCACTTATGCCGTCTCACATGAGTGATCCCGCTGGAATACCTGAGATTTGACAGTTAACACTTGTCTGCCGATATCGTTTCGGGGTTTCGTCAAAACCATTCCGTCGTAGTAGGCAGAATAGATGAAAAAAAAAACTGCTGAATCAAAGCAACATCGAATATTTATCTTAAAATCCTGATTCCGGCAAAACTGTTTTAACGCACATTTTACGATCCCGATCAATTCGATAACCATAAAATAAATAAAATTTCTCGTGGTTAGCTCCCTATTGAAATTTAGTAAGGTTATCGCTTCGAAAAAATCTTCGCTAGCTGCCAGAATTTCAATAATGGCTGCTCGCCGACCGGTTAGTGTAGCAAAAGGCACTCGCACAGTCGGTTCGAGTGGGTGGCACGGTTTTATGACATAAAACAGTACATCGGCGCAATCAAGCGTAACTATAGTACCGCGCGGATGCACAGATGAGTTTCCATTGGGTTACCCGCCTTCCTCCACATCAAAGAACCGGTTGCGCCCCTATCCACTGGCTGGGACAAAAGCCTATAGAATTACCAACAAGCGATAGCAGGTTTTTGGCCGCCGGTGCTGCTGCCTATCTTGGTCAATATGAACGGTCGGCTTTTGTTAGTTTGTTTGTTTGTTCATCCATCCGTCGGGTATCATCGAATTGTTGGCTTTCCGCTGTCACCCTGGAAAACTAGATAGGATCGACCAACGGCTGTTCCATCGCAGTAGGTTAGACTTTTTGGTATATCGTTGCAACTAATCAATGAAACAATGACGGTTGCGGAAAGATGACGACCGATTGGACCATCACAGCCTACTAAACAGTTTCGGTTCAGTCCTGCTTTTCGTCATTCGATCTGACTTGAATGCGAGTTGTTCCACGTAGAAAGCTGGATGGTCATGGCCTACCACCAGTAGGTGTTGGGAAAAAAATTGTATGACGACACGACCAGCCACTCGTGTATGGAAACTGTATCACAACTTTAGTTATTCTTCAATTACTCGTAATTTCCGACAAACAGTTACCAGTGCACCGCAATTTTTATCTGCTCCACTTCCATCCCAAAAGTTAGAGTAAAATCTTCTGTTTCTGTTTGATCTATTGACTCTAAAAGTTGCTATAACAGCAGTATTGCGCAATCGTCGAACTATTGCTTCTTATAAGATTATCAATTAACCTAATAGTAGCTTTCAACCAAGTCTAAGTCTTTCAAAATCAATTAAATCATCTCCTAGAAATTTGGGTGCAATGAAGAACACTCGGATTTATCGGTTAGGTTACATATAAGATTACATTTCTCGAACCGAAAATGTTAGCCATAACCCTTCCAAATTTTATCGAAATTCGTTGAATCATGAATAAAAAATGTACGGCTTGTCGGTTACATCACTTATACTATATCTTCGGAACCGGAAGCGACAATCATTTGGTTTTCGAGCTTCATTCTAAATTCAATAGTAGCTTTCCAACGAGCCAAGACTTGCAAGAATCGGATAAGCCTTCTTAGAGAAAATTTAGCGGTTAAAATTGAACAGAGACGTTCTCAGGAAATAATTGGCATGCTAACTGATCAACGACGAAACGTACGTGAAGCTGGAATCAGGGAACCTATTCTAGATGATCAATTTTCTAGAAAAGTTGTGATTTGGCAAGCGATTTGCAGCTGAGTACACGAAATTCATATTTTCTCTTTAAATAAGAGTTTGAATTCAAAAATAATGTTTGATAAAACTCTTTCCACAATTTATTAAAGCATTCAATAAGTTTTGACTCGCTTTAAGAAGCTGCAACTACAGTTGAGAAATACTTTGGTAAATAAAAAATGAGTTTTGATAATAATATTCTCGACCAGAAGATGCACCACTTAATTCGATTTGATGATCGCTTTTTTTAAATGTCGTGACAAAACAGTTAGTAAACTATTCAATTTTTGGACTTCAATGTGTAAAAAATATCATATGTTGTGGCAATTACCATGATAAAGAATTAATATTGAAATCTGATCTGACATACAATGAACCTTATCATTGCAAATGTCAAGGACAAGGATATTTGAAAAGAACATATTTCGCTTGCAGACGATCGCAGACGAGTAATTCAACCACGGTATGAAAGCTCTTTTGAAGTAGTTTAATGTGTAAGTAGTCTCATCTGCACCTTTCTGCGCCTTTTGATGAAATACGAGTTGGAAATTTGTAAAAAAAAACATGAAAATTGGCTCTATATCATTAAACTGAAATGATAGCAGCATAGTATGTTTGAGAAAGTTGTGTAGTTTTTAATGATGAAAGATTTTGTAGAACATGAAAAACTCATATAAATTGAAAATATATATGTTTTTTTACAAAAACTGGTTTTAGGGCACCCTTTTCAGAAAATACGTTATATCATAGCACTCAAGCTACGGGCATAGTACCTTCTGTAAATTTGTTCAAAATAAATTTCTGCACAACTTTGTCGAAGTAATTTAGCCCCTATGTTGGCCCTGAGCTAAACTGATATTGTTATCTCACTTTTAGGGGGATTAGTCACATAAATAAAATTTTCCGAACGATGGCGTCTATCATTCTACGCAACTTTGCTGAAGATATTGTACCTCAAAAATTACGTTTTAATGAGTTATCAATTGAGAGCGTGAAATTGGGCTTTTGAACCACTGTGCAATGTAAGGGTTTTAAAGGAATAACAAGATACCGGAAGTCGCCATCTTGAATTTCAGAACCACCTCAAACATCGTTTTCTGACATGTACTCATCAATCCTGTTTCGAAAATACCCATATTGTTAGGTGTTTAGGGCACTATCAATAAACCGGAAGTCGCCATCTTGGATTTTGAAACGAGCGTAAACTTCATTTTTTTTGCACTTACTCTTCACATCCGTTTCGAAAATAGTCATATGATGAGCGGTTTCCACATTCATTACACAAAACTTTTCTTACGAAGTAAATTCCAAATAACGTAAACTTTTTTTACGAACTACCTCTTTTTACGAACCCCCGTTTAGTTAATAATAATAATTTAGTAAATTGAAAATAACGATATACGAAACCTAGCGACACCATTTCTCAAAGAATCACGATTCGCTACTTTCTCCGGTCCGGAGAAATCGTTCTGCCAATTGCACTACTCTGGATATGATGAAACACAACTAAGAAGACTTCCCAGTAAGAAAAAAAAAGAACTTGGTATATGATCTGACAGTGCACGGCCGGTTTAGTTCCAATATTAGTCTCAAGTCGGTGAACTAAAGCCGCACGCAAGCACTTATGAAGCCCATCTTATATCAATCGAATGTAGAGAATAACTCTGCTGTCGTCTATTTTCCCTTACCCATTGTTTGCTCGATAAAGCTTGCTTCATTTAGAATTGGAACAAACTTTTACTCATATTGTGGCGTTCCTGGTGGACGGATTTGAAAGTTCTTGGCCCCCCTGTCCGGAATTTTGTCAGATTCACGTATGATTTTGGACATTCCGCAAATCGACTGTACTTTGGAAACAATCATCATGGAAGCCGAAAGAAGGGATAAAATTGTGCACAGTTTTTTGGAAAATCCATTGCGGTCTGCATCTAGGCTAGCTAAACAGCTGAAATTGCCCAGAAATACCATATGGCGCGTTATCAAACGGTATAAGGAAACATTGACGACGATTCGGAAGCCACAAGCCAATCGACGTTTAAGAGGAATCCTAATCTGTCGGACCGTGATTTGGCCAGAAAATTCGGTGCTGCCCATAGTACCGTGAGGAGAACTCGCCTACGGGAAGGAATCAAGTCGTATCGAACTAGCAAACAGCCAAATCGGACCATAAAACAGAATAATGTGGTCAAAATTTGTGCTCGGAAACTATATGACCAGGTGCTGACCAAGTTCGACGGGTGTCTTCTGATGGACGATGAAACCTATGTCAAGGCTGACTTCAGGCAAATCCCAGGTCAAAAATTTTACTTGGCAACGGCTCGGGGAGATGTTCCAGCCAAATTTAGATTTGTTTTTGCCGACAAATTTGCAAGAAAATTTATGATTGAGCAGGGCATTTGCAGCTGTGGCAAAAAAAAACGAATGTTTTCGTTAAAAATAAGACAATGACATCGGAACTACACCAAAAAGAGTGTCTCTAAAAACGAATTATGCCGTTCATTCGATCCCACGAACATCCCGTAATGTTTTGGCCAGATTTGGCAAGCTGTCATTACAGCAAAGTCGTTCAAGTATGGTATACAGAGAAAGGGGTCCAGTTTGTTCCGAAAAACCTTAACCCACCCAATTGACCCCAGTTCCGCCCCATTGAGAAATACTGGGCAATCTTGAAGTGGAGACTCGAGGCAAAGGGAAAAGTTGTCAAAGACATCAATCAGATGACGACCTAGTGGAATAAGATTTCTAAAAAGATGGACGAAAAAGGTGTGCGCCGCCTAATGAGCCGTGTTACAGAAAAAAACTCGAAAATTCCTTCGTAACCGTGACGAGTAATTTTATCCGTATTTTTTCTTAAAAGAATGAGGAAAACGCTACATTTGTATAAAAAAACCTGTTTTATTCCACCTAGTGGTGTAATGATGCCTTTCTCATGTATAATATCTTCGATTTTTTAAAGGAACCAAGAGATTGTTTGTGCATTAACTTGTATAACATACAGAATAAAACAGTGCTTTGATTGCGTAGGTCATCCTTAAGAAAACGAAGTGGGTTCACTATTATATGCACTTCCGGCACCGGAACCCGAGAACCAGTATAATCAAAGTCGGTTCGTACGGCCACCAACTAACATGACATATAAACTCTACTTGTACGCACTCTAAATTACAATTTAAATGTTTGTCGCATCCGGAAATATGCAGTAATTTTTGGTAGGACCATAAGATCTTTCAATTGACTCTAAGATTGGGAATAACGGTTTAGAGTCCAGTTTATAACATTTTTTACGGTTTTTGTTCCGCCAGTTTAAGTGACGGTGTACAATATTGACACTTTACCCTTTTTTACACTTTTCCCTATAATTCCGGAATCGGAAATCGGATCCGGATGAAATTCAGGAATTCCGTATGGGACCGGGAGACCTTTCATTTGAATCTAAGTTTGTGTAAATCGGTACAACCATCTCCGAGAAAACCTAGTGAGATTATTTGACACACACACATACACAGACATTTCTCAGCTCGATGAACTGAGTCGAATGGTATATGACACTTGTCCCTCCGGGCCAATTTTCACTAGTCGGTTTTTCAAGTGATTGCATAACCTTTCTATATGAGAAAGGCAAAAAGAATCAATAATAAATAACTGAAATACAGGCAATTGTCTTTGTTCCAATTCTATCTGAAGCAAGCTTTATGATTTAGAATTAACATTTAATTTTAACACTGTATGATTGGAAAAGAGTTAGTTTTTTACCACTTTTCTCCAATTTACATTTGAAGCTCCAGTTAACTGCAAAAAAGCTAAATGTGATTTATTCTAGCTTGCATGTTTGCATTTTGTACTGCAATCGACCAGTGTTCTTGTTATCAGGTTAGTTATTTATTCATGGAAATATAGTAATTTGATCTACTGAAAAGATTATAAATCGCCTGTATGTTTTCATACTCATTCCTCAACAGCAGCCACCCAAAAGTGCCCGAGGCCTAGGGCTTGGCTGATGGTAATCCAGTGAGCCGTGACGGAAATTTATAGTCACAGTTGCCTGGGTTTGCGCAGCGCATGCTTTGTCGCTAGAAATCACGCACCACCACGCCACCGTTGCCAGGTTGCGGGGGCAACGTGACGGGCACTAATTTGACAATAGACCCTGTTGTTGCTCAGTTCATTGTTTAGCCATCATGATCGCTGGCAGCCCTACCCACACGCACCGAACTTTAACCGAGTGCCAGTTAATGAAGGGGGGAATCAGTTGCAGCGGACAAAGACGAACCGGTCAAATCGATTTCCAACATTGTTTGAATTGTTTACTATGGGGATATATCACTGACAGCCAAATGACAAATGGCATGTGTAAGTGTTTATCGCTCCAACAGTAACCCTCTGCTCTGACAATTCTCTGCCTATTCGCTTTCAACGTTATTCAGACCACAATCCGAAGGCCTTTGGATTGTTTGATGAATCGGAAGTAAGATTAATTAAATTTTTACAATTTTTCAATTCGTTGGTCAAATCCACGAAAGTAGTCAAAAACATCCTTTCGATATACGTGAACTAGTTACTCCAAACAATTTCATTCGGGTTCGGACGGCTCTGAACTAGATTTTCCGATCACGTGCAGACACGATTCATGCTTCCTAGTAAACAACATACCTTGATGCAACCGGACCAGGTCACGTTTCTTGATTTTATGCTTTCGTTCGATTTCGTACTTTTTGCAGAAGTACGGCTGTGGTGCATAAACTGGCGCCCGTAGGCGGCTTTCTTTGTTCGGAACTGGCACCAAACGTTCCTGGGGACGGAGCTGGCGAGCGGCGCGATCATGATTACCGACGTCGTAGGCGTGATAAAACTGCCGCCGGTCCGCTTTCGGATAGTCATCGGCGGTACAGTCCGAATCCGGTGAGGTTCCGTAGTTAAGATTATGCAGCAGATTGGTTCCGAGTCGTTTGAGAAGTGAAATCGATTTTCCACTTGTCGTGGATGCACCGCTGCTGTCGTTCGGGGCACGATTTTCTCCGGCACCCAAACAGTTGTAGTGCTGTCTCATGCTCGGCCTACAGCAGCGATCTTCGTCCGATTCGGACGAAAAGCACAACGGCGAAGGACACTTGAGCTTCATCTTCACAAATCGAACATATCACATAAGGGGCCACACAACCGAAGTCGAAAGACACTTTCACACACTTCGGATATTGAACGGAACACACGGACAGGAAAACCGATACCGAACCGCGAATATTCAAGTGAAGCAAACCGTTCCCGTCAAAGTACACAAATTCAATGGAGGGACGCTCCGATTCTCCCTGGGACTTGGGACATCGTCTTCGACAGCGACGGACAGCGACGTCAGCCGGAGAGAAGCCATATGGAGTGCAAAAGCGAGTTCCTTCAGTCGGAAAAGGTAGGAAGGCCAGTCTGTATGCGGGTTTACGATTTTGAGGGACAAGGAAAAAAGATAAACAAAAACAAAAGCAAATCTACCATGCGGGAGGATGGCACTGATCAGTGGAAGGAAACGGTGGGGGAGGCACACGACAAAGCCAATTGCCCTATTGGAAGACGAGAAGCTAAGCGGAAACAAAAGCGCGTTATTACTAACCTCATTGATGCATCGCGCTGGGGTGTTAGAAGATAGGTAATGCTTTCACTTGGAATACTATTTTTAAACTACTTGTCTTGGAATTGAGAGAGGGGAAGTCATCTATTAGTTTTAGCTAGTTCGAATCTGTAACAACATGCATTAGAACGATGAATGAAATGTTTCGGAACAACCGACCAAATAGTGCCATTAATTTTTCGGCATTCGGGCAGGTTCAGAAAATGGTTCGAATTTTCAAACTAGGGTTTGAAATACCTTTAGGGAGATTGTACCATGGAAAAAGTCACCCAAGCTTCATGCTTCACTTGACTCTATAATGATTCGATAACTTACTGTTGTGTAATGTGAGCACGGAATAACTGGTATCGAAAGTAGAGAATATCAGAATGAACGGATGGAAAGGGGCAAATTGGATAGGATTGTGATTTATAGAAGTTGGTTCAGAAACATTGCTAACTTTGTTTGCGATTTAGTCATTTTGTCTCATAGACAAATCAAACTTTTGATAGATCATCATTTTTTCAAATGAAAGTACTTAATTTGTTTCAGTTTTTCAAAACATTTTTCCACAACGAAAGGTTCTTTTTTGAACACTCTCTTTCTTTTACGTTCTATGCTATATTTCCACATACCACGAATTTCGGGCCAAGGCGAACAATTGCAATTAAAATTTTTGGACATATAAACTTTCTAACAAAAAAGCCACTTTGCAAACTTTTCTATTCTATATTTTTTCGATTTCATGTTCAGCTGTTCAAGATCGCTACGCAGTTTAACTCATAGTCATACCCGTACGGTATCCTACCCGAAAGATATTACATGGAATAAGAAGTCTCGAGCTTAACAAAGAAAGAGATTTTTGCCGTGAAAACTTTTTTATTCTTCTGTATAATCCCATCTAGAGCGATACACTTTACTCATCGGTCCTGTAGAAACCTTTACAGGTTTGGAAATAGATAATAGTTGCTGGGGGCCAGGTCTGGAGAATACAGGGGGATGGTGGACCAATCCGTACCGCAAATCATTCAATTTCTCCGTTGCTTTTATGCATGAATGCGCTGATGCATCTTTTTCCATAGCTTGATGAAAACTAGAACTCGTCTGACTTTTCTGTTATTCAAACACTGCACAGTGGTCCGAAACGGGAAATTAGCGTGACAAAAATATTTTCACTATTAAATATTAGTTTTTTTGTAGTTGGTGTCTTCATAAAAGTTGTTTGTAATCAAATGGTGCTCCTTTTGATGAAAAAAGTTACTAGGATGGTCCTTATTTAGATTGAAATCTGAAATCTAACTTTCTTAATTGAATTCACGGCTGCTCGGCCATCCATGGAAGTTGACCATCAATGTTAACTTCCCTCTCTGAGCAGCCTAGATAGCCGTGTAGTGTCGGTAGCGGTTTCCCAACTGCTAAGAATAACGCTACGGTCCACCTGTACCGGTGGTATAAGTCCACCAAACAGGTAAGCCGTGTGGCATCCGGCGGAATTATTTTTTACCAAGAATTGATCCACTGGTTTCCTATTCCATGTCGTAAAAGGCCACAAAAATAGGAACTCCTAAGTCAAGGTGTATTTCCGTGCCGATGGCTGAATGGCTGCAGGAGGTTAAACATTGCAGTCGTGAACGGAATATCTTGGGTTTTTCCCTTACTGGATACACGCAATGCTTAGCAATCAACTTCTTTGATCATCGCTTCGGCGGGCCAGAGATTAGAAAGCTGAGTGTCTGTGGGTGTCCTCAAGGTGGTGTACTATCCCCACTTTTATGGAACCTTGTCGCTGATGGTTTGTTAAGGAAACTTAATAACCTTGGATTTCCGACTTATGGTTTTGCCGACGATTATCATATATTGATGACCGGTATAAGCATTAACACTCTCTTTGATTTAATGCAGCAAGCCCTGCGATCTGTTGAACAATGGTGTTGTCAGGTTTGGATTATCTGTAAATCCGGGCAAAACATCAATGGTGCTTTTCACTCATCGTAGGATAATTACAGGAGCTCGTCCGTTGCAGTTCTTTGCTTCAGGGGTCACTGTGGTCGATCAAGTTAAATACGTCGGGGTTATTCTTGACTCAAAACTGAATTGGTCTGCTCACATTGATTTCAGGATTAAAAGAGCTTGCATGGCTTTCGGCCAATGCAGACGAGCTTTTGGAAAATCATGGGGACTCAAACCCAGATATATTCATTGGATCTACACAACTATCGTTAGACCAATTTTAGCATATGGATGTCTTGTATGGTGGCAGAAAGGAGAAGTCGCGACAGTTCAGTCAAAGCTAAATCATCTCCAAAGGATGGTCCTAATGGCGATGACAGGAGCATTCACGACAACTCCTACTGCTGCTCTAGAGGCGCTACTGTGCATTAAACCACTATATGTGTTCCTAAAACAAGAAGCATTATCTTGTGCATACCGTCTTAGGGTTACAGGGCTTTGGAACAGTAACCCATTAGAATATGCTACCAGTCACACTCGCTTGTGGTCTCAAATGGTTCTGTGGGATGAGTATTTACTCGCTCCTAGTGACCTAACTCTCACACGCAGTTTTCCTTTTAAAACATTCAAAGTGAGCTATCCTCTTCGTTAGGAATGATTGTCTGGTTGTCTGGAACGACAACTTGATGAACACATAGTTTGTTTTACGGACGGTTCTCTGTTGAATGGTCGTGCTGGTGCTGGTATCTACTGTCGTGAAATAGGCTGGAGCAGTCTCATTCACTTGGTAGATACTGTACTGTGTTCCAAGCAGAAATCTACGCAATTCTGTGTGGAGTACAATCGGCACTTCAGCAGAGGATCTGTGGTAAACGTATTTATTTTTGTTCCGACAGTCAGGCAGCCTTAAAAGCACTCAGTTCGAATGACTCACGGTCGAATCTAGTGATCGCATGTCGAACTCAAATTGAAGACCTCAGCATTTCAAATGCTGTTTACTTCATATGGGTACCCGGCCATTCTGGTATTACTGGAAATGAATGGGCTGATGAGTTGGCTAGAGCTGGTGCAACGAATGATTTCGTTGGTCCTGAACCAGCTTTACCACTTTCAACTAGTTGGATAAAGCACAAGATACGTTCTTGGGCTGCATCCAAACATGCCAGCTACTGGCGCAGCTTGCAAACTTGCGCTCAGACAAAAGCATTTCTACCAGATTTAAATCTGAAAATGTCAAAGTGTCTACTGCATTTCTCCAAGTATCATTGAAGTATTCTGGTCAGAGCTCTGACTGGACATTGCAAACTCAATTATCACATGGCTACTATTCAACGTGCTGAGTATTATTCGTGTGATTTGTGTGAATGCGATTATGGTACTTCATATCATCTGATATGTAACTGTCCCGCATTGACGCAGCTACGTATCCGGGTTTTTGGTTCTCCATACATGGTTGAGTCTGTGTATGCGGAGCTAAAATTGAAGGATATTCTCTCGTTTCTCACCCAATGTGGTAAGGAGCTATAGTCAGAAGGGTTCATCGTTCTTCCTGGAGTGAATGAATCCCTTCTGTATTCACCTTAAATAGGGTTTGGCAGATTGTTTGGCAGATTGTTTGGCATCCTCTGGGGGGTACCGCATTTACTTCTGCTCGTACATACTGCGAGTCGTTCTGCATTCTTCCGGGAGTGCAGAATGGTGTCGCTTTTGTAAGATCTCTAAATCCTCTCGGGGGTTGGAGGTTTTATTAACAGCAGACTGTTCGGGACCTCGTAGAGGTTCAGAATTTCCTTCTGCTTCCACTAAATGTGATCCTCAGCAGATTGTTCAGCATCCCTTAGGGGTGCAGAATTTACTTCTGCTTTTATGTGTTTTTGTGTCGTCAATTTTTCCCATCCTCCTAGTTCAACCCTTACCATTTCCTTTCAATCCTTCCCTCTTATATATCGGGAAAATGATGCTAAAAACAAATTGATGGCAAGGCACAAATCTCCAAATATCAAGGGGAACGTGCCATTTGAGCCAATTTGTTCTGATTCTGATTCAATCAAATGGTGCTCCTTTTGATGAAAAAAGTTACTAGGATGGTCCTTATTTAGATTGAAATCTGAAATCTAACTTTCTTAATTGAACGTAAAAATTATTTTGTTTTACAATAAAGTTGAAGGAAATTTAATTCCGAGCAACTTTGCTGAACAAAGCACCTGTCTAGCTCTTCATTTGATCGAGTTACATCAATTTTCTCGAGTAAAAGTAGTGTGGCTCCTGAAAATCATATTTTTTGGTTCTAACTTTTTTGTGAAACGTTCTACGGAAAAGCTGTCTTCAGAAGAGTTGTTGAACTAATCATTGTGCACAATTTTGCTCCACCAAGCTTATTCATATGAGCTACCAGTAAAAAGCTATGATTATTTTTTCATCAAAAACTAGTCATGCTTCAAATATCAATATTCATTAGATGCCAGATCGATAAAAATGTATCCTATGCGGTTCCTGAAAGGTCATAATATAAGTAAAAATTAAGGAGAAAATTGAAAGATTGTTATTTTTTTCAACTTATTTAAACTAGTTTTAAAAATACCTTTAAAAACTCAAAAACATTGCATAACTCTTAAACGCCTTAACGTATCAACATACGTTCTTCAGCAAAACAATAGTATCATATTAGTTATACAAATGTTCCATGCATTGTCCTTTCGAGAAATGAGATACACAAAAACTACACCCAAGAAAATCATTAGTTTGTTAAGAAGGACCAGTATCATAGGCGTCTTGGCAAGATGTGGATAGAAATATTTGCATTTTACTAACTTGCACCAGCTTGTTGGAATGGTTGTCGAGGTCACGAAAATTTCTGTTCATAGATTTATCATGGCCAACTTGATCTTAAATTCAGGGTCATAACCCTGGTTTAAAATTCAGGTCAAACATCCAAGTTCAGAATGCTGGTCAATGTTCCGAACTCAGATTAAAAAGCTAGCTCCAGAGTTCAGTTCCGGATCCAGAATCCTGGCTCAACACTCCGGTTCAGATGCCAAACCCATAATTCAGATCCAGAAACCAATCTAGAACTCAGATTCAGAATCCTGATTCAGCATTTAGTTGTAGAATTTACGTCCAGAATTCCGGTCCAGACTTTAAATACAGAATACAAGTTCAGATCTACATTCTAAGAATCCAAATCTGCAATCTAACTCCAAAGTTATGATCTAGTGCCAAATTCCTGGCTTAGAATTCAGATGGAGAATCCAAATCTAGAATTCTGATCAAGCATTCAGGTCCAGAATCCAGGGTCTGAATACAAACCCAGAATTTACGTCCAGACCGCAGATCCAGAATTTAAGTCCAGATCAGAATTCAAAGTTCAGAATCTTCAGGCCTTGATTAAGGCACAGAATCTAGATACACTTCATGTCCAAAATTTAGGATTGGATTCAGAATTCAGGTCCTGGATTCAGGTTCGGATTAAATTGTCCAAAATTTGGTTCAGCCCTTTATTCAGGTCCAGAACCCAGATATTCAGATCTTAGCGCAGAATTCAGATTTCATACTCAGAATTCGGGTTCCGAAATCAAATCCTTGATTCAGACACAGAATTCATCCCCAGAATCCTTACTAAGAATGCAGGCCCCGGTACAGACTAAAAATCCGTAATTCAAGTTAAGATCTACAATCTAAGAATCCAGATTCTCAAAAATCCAGATTCTCAAAAATCCAGATTCTCTAGAATCCAAGTTCAGATACAGATCCTAGCTTATAATTTAGATAGTGAATCCAGATATAGAATTCTGATCGAGTATCTAGATCCAGAATCCAGTATCAGAATATAGACCAAGATTCCAGATCCAGATTTAGGTCCAGATCAGAATCTAGAATCTGAGTTCTGAATCCAGTAATATTCCCGCTCAAGGTCCAGAATCTAGGTACACTTCCCTAATTCATGTCCAAAATTTAGGATTGGGTTCAGAATTCAGATCCAGAATTCGGGTTCAGGTTAAGAATCCAAAATTTGGTTTTGTTCTTTATCTAGATCCAGAACCCAGGTATGGATCCTAGAGATCCAGATCCAGACCTCATGTTCTGAATCCAGGTTCAAATTAGGATCAAGAACCTAGCTCCGGTTCCCAAATCGTCATTCAGAATTCAGCTCTGGGTCTAGAATCTTGATCCAGAATTAAAGCTCCTGCTCAGAATCTTCTTGCGGATCTTGACCTGAACTTTGACTTAGGATTGGGAAATTAGGATTTCAAAATCTAGGACCTGTCCTTTATCCAGGTTCAGAACTCATATAAGAGTACAGAATACAGATGCAGTTTTCATGCTCGTAGTCCAGGTCCAGTTCTCAAATCTAGGTTCAGAATTCAGGTCTGAGTCTAGTATCCTGGTCCAGAATTTAAGCTCATGTTCAGGATTCTTAAGTTGATCTGGACCTGAACCTTGACTTATCATATAACCCGTCCAGATCCAGGTCCATTCACAAGTCCAGGACCGGTATTTACCATATTACTAGTTCCAGGTGCTGATCTTGACTCAGGTCTTGGAGCTGAACTTGGACTTACCGGCCCTTTCTTTTTCACTGTTATATTTATTTTCATGTTTTCGTTCCCTTCGTTGCTCGATATCAGTGTTTTTAAATAGCTATGGAATTTTCTTAAACTTGAGCAAGACTTGCTCTCTTTACCAATCGCTTGAGCACAAACTAGTTTTTCTTATTTTCGTATTGAGCTTATGCTGTTATTTGGAAGCATGATTTTTGATTTCGATGAGAAGACGCTGAAAAAATGAGTTAGAACAAGAAAAAATTTTTCGTAAATTTAAGGTAAAGTTTTATCCATACAAAAAACTATCTTGTCAAAATAAATTAACTTTAGATATTTGAAACCGACTTTTGAAGTGTGCATTTCTTTAAACATTTTTATTCGAAAATTTGACTAATATCGTAGAAGTCACCTAAACAGTACTTTTTTTTTTAATTACGTTTATTTCATAGGCAATAACAGTACTTTTTTGCAGGATTTGTTTCATTTTCAATTATGTCCAAACGAAAAAAACGATAATTAAAGTTTGATACATTTCAAGAAATCGTCTAGATAAATTTTGACAAAATAACAAATTATGTTTAGTAGTTTTATCTATTTTCAAAACACGAGGTATATTCGAGAAGTAAGGGCAGTTTTGTCATGAAAAAAACTTCGTTTTAAAAGAATAATCACAAAAGCAAGTAAAGTGTTACAAAACTTTTGAAACTGATTCTTAAAACATACCTGACAAATCGGGCTCCGGGAGCTTCTGATCAGCAGTTCGTGAAGTTTTGCTGCTTGAATCACTGGAAAAATATACATAAAAAGATAGAAAGTGAAAACGTAAGAAAAAACTGCTAGGAAAACGATACGTGAAATACCCGGCGAACGACCGAAAAGGTTAAAGCCGGATATAAATAAATGACATTAATAATACTAATAACAAAGTAGGAGTCCATTCAGTAATAGCTGTTCAACCGAGAAGGTTGTGTATAGAAGCGTACAGTTTAATAACGCTGGTTAGTTTACACGCGTTAAATACGACAACGGTTGAACTACAGGTAGAGACCTGTTGGCAGCAGCCGTTAAAACGTATAGTCGTGCTGCATAAGAGAGCCCTAGTGCTGGGCCAAGCTGGTGAAGGAAACAACAAAGGGCGTTTCCCAAACTCTACCCAGGCCGCAATATACAGCCACAAGTGCTGAGCAGGAGAGTGCAAAGGCACATCGAAGAGGAAGAGTGCAAAGGCACATAGAAGCAGGAGAGTGCAAAGGCACACCGGTGCGAAGGCACTTCGGTGCAGAAGCATATCGGTGCGGAGCACTAGGAAGAAGGAGACAAGACAACTCGGTCTTTCCACTGCCATACAACACGCAGGTATACACCGGTGACCTGCGCTGGTTACAGCTGGCGAAGACGAAAGCAAATCGGAATTCGAGTGGTGCTGGATGTCAGGTAGCAGTAGCATCTCATCATATTCTATCGCTACAGTGAGCTTCAGCATTGTATCAACGTCCAGATACATCCAACAAGAACATCTAGAGCAACGAGGATCTACACGGCAGTGCAACGGAGATAGACAACAATTTCAAGGTAGAAGTTTTTTCTTTTCCTTTTGATTGAGTACTGTGTAGTGTTGGTTTCAAATTTTATTTTAAAGTTTAGTTAAAAATTTTAATGTAATGGATGAATCCATGGACGTAAATCCTAGCATGAATCCGATACCCCCACGAACGAAAAAATATCAGGAGAGCTCTTCTGGGCCTTGGATAGTCTTTTTTAGACGTATATCAAAGCCATTAAACATTTTTCAAATTAATAAAGGTTTGACATCACGATACTCTTCAATCAAAGAGATCATAAAAGTAAATAACGATAAAATTCGTGTTGTGGTAAATAATTTGAAACACGCGAATGATATTGTCTCTTCGGAACATTTCAATAAAGAGTATAAAGTTTACATACCCTCCAAAGATGTCGAAATTGACGGTGTTGTTACCGAAGCGAGTCTTTCGGTAGATGATTTACTCAAGCATGGTGTTGGTCGTTTCAAGAACTCTATGCTTGAGGGTGTGAAAATACTGGAGTGCAAACAACTGTACTCAGTAGTTTATGAAGAGGGAAAAAAAGTTTATCGCCCATCAGACTCGTTTCGAGTGACATTTGCCGGGTCTGCGTTGCCGTCCCATGTCTATGTCGATAAAATTCGCCTCCCTGTTCGGCTTTTTGTTCCAAATGTAATGAATTGTACGAACTGCAAAAAATTCGGCCACACAGCTACTTACTGTAGTAATAAACCAAAATGTATGAAGTGTGAAGGGCCTCATAAAGATAATGATTGCAACAAGGAAATTGAAAAATGTATTTATTGTGGGAATAGTCCTCATGATGATATTTCAGTATGCACTGCATTTAAAGTGCACAAAGACAAAATTAAGCTTTCTTTAAAAGCACGGTCTAAGCGCACATATGCAGAAATGCTTAAAACGGCCATTGATGTCCCCCCTTTGGAAACCGAAAACGGGTTTTCAAATCTAGAGGAACCAGAGGACTCTGACTCTGACGAAAATAGTGAAGGTAATTCGTTTATCACTACCCAAGGGTCAGTTAAGAGAAAGAAGTCTTCCTCCAAATTACCAAAAAAGACACCTAAAATTTCATCTTCAAAAAAAGATCCCCGTGTTAAACAAAAAAAGTCAAAACCAAAGACTGTGCCTCCTGGTTTGTCAAATTCACAAACCAATCCAGGATCTAGTACAGAAAAAGATAATAATCCAGTGGGCTCCATTTCACAGCCACCAACAGGATTACTGAAGTTTTCGGAAATTGTTGAATGGATTTTCTCAGCATTCAATATATCTGAACCCTTAAAGACCCTCATAATGGCATTCCTTCCAATAGCTAGAACCTTTTTGAAGCAGTTATCAGCTCAATGGCCAATTGTCTCAGGTTTTGTATCTTTTGATGGATAATTTATCACCCGTCGCAAATGATACAATCACTGTCCTGCAGTGGAATTGTCGAAGCATCATGCCAAAACTTGATTCATTTAAAATATTATTGCATAGTCAAAAATGTGATGTATTTGCTTTATGCGAAACATGGCTTACTTCAAACATAGCTTTAAATTTTAATGATTTTAACATTATACGTCTCGATAGAGACTCTCCGTATGGTGGAGTGCTTTTGGGAATTAAGAAATGCTATTCCTTTTATAGATTAAACATCCCTTCAACTTCTAGTATAGAAGTTGTTGCTTGCCAAATAAACATTAAAGGCAAAGATATTTGCATAGCTTCGGTTTATACTCCTCCAAAAGCACAAGTTGGACAGCAACAGCTTAATGAAATGGTTGAAGCCCTTCCTGCACCACGATTGATTCTGGGGGATTTAAATTCGCACGGTATTATGTGGGGTTCCGTTTACAATGATAGCAGATCATCTTTAATACAAAACATTTGTGACAATTTTAGCATGACGGTATTAAATATGGGTAGCATGACACGGATCCCAAGACCTCCGGCACGCCCAAGTGCATTAGATCTATCTCTTTGCTCAACATCAATTCGACTAGATTGCACCTGGAAAATACTGCCTGATTTACACAGTAGCGATCATTTACCAATCATCATCTCAATTAGCAGTAGCAATTGCATTGCTACTTCCGCTAGTATTCCATATGATTTGACAAAAAATATCGACTGGATTAAATACCAAAGTAGTATCTCTAGTATTTTGAATTCAATGGAAGAGCTCCCTCCACTTGAAGAATATGACTTCCTCATTTGTTCGATTCTGGAGGCAGCAGAACAATCCCAAACTAAACGCTTTCCTGGGCCAACGACTAACAGAAGGCCTCCCAACCCCTGGTGGGACAAAGAGTGCTCAGAGGCTAAACTCGCAAAACAAAATGCTTGCAAGACGTTTCTAAAACGGGGAGGAGGAACTCCTCAGAATTTTGAAAAACTTATGGTTTTAGAAACCAAGTACAAGAGCATACTTCGAGCCAAAAAATGTAGCTATTGGAGACATTTTGTCGAAGGTTTGTCAAGAGATACCTCAATGAGCACTCTTTGGAACACGGCCAGACGAATGAGGAATCGTAACTTGGGCAATGAGAGTGATGAATACTCGAACCGATGGATATTTGACTTTGCTAGGAAAGTTTGCCCAGATTCTGTTCCTACGCAGAGCATTATACGGGAATCTCCTCCAAATAATGGTTTTATTAATAACCCATTTTCAATGATGGAATTTTCTATAGCACTCTTGTCTTGTAACAATAACGCTCCAGGGTTGGACAGAATTAAATTCAACTTGGTGAAGAATCTGCCCAACCTCGCAAAAAGACGTTTGTTGGAATTGTTCAACAAGTTTCTTGAGCAAAATATTGTTCCACCTGACTGGAGACAAGTGAAAGTTATCGCCATTCAAAAACCGGGGAAACCAGCTTCCAATCACAACTCATATAGACCCATTGCGATGTTGTCCTGCATCAGAAAATTGTTCGAAAAAATTATTCTACGACGTCTCGACACTTGGGTCGAGACGAACGGTTTGTTGTCAGATACTCAGTTTGGCTTCCGTAGAAATAAAGGGACGAATGATTGCCTTGCATTACTTTCGTCTGACATCCAAATTGCCTTCGCTCAAAAGCAACAAATGGCATCTGTATTTTTAGACATTAAAGGAGCATTTGATTCAGTTTCCATTGATGTTCTTTCAGACAAGCTCCACCAACATGGACTCCCAGCGGTTATAAATAATTATTTGCACAACCTTTTGTCAGAGAAACACATGCATTTTTCACATGGCGATTTGGCAACACTCAGAAATAGTTACATGGGTCTCCCGCAAGGCTCATGCCTCAGTCCGCTCCTCTATAATTTTTACGTAAATGACATTGACAGCTGTCTAGTAACCCCATGTACACTAAGACAATTGGCAGATGATGGCGTGGTTTCAGTTACTGGGCCCAAAGCAATTGATCTGCATAAACCATTGCAAGATACCTTAGATAACTTGTCCGATTGGGCTGTTCATCTTGGTATCGAATTCTCTGCGGAGAAAACAGAGTTAGTCGTCTTTTCAAGAAAGCATGATCCCGCGCAGCTTCAGCTCCATATGATGGGAAGAATGATCCAACAGGTTTTAACTTTTAAATACCTCGGGGTGTGGTTCGATTCCAAATGCACGTGGGGAGGACACATTAGGTTTCTGATAACAAAATGCCAACAAAGAGTAAATTTTCTTCGAACAATAACAGGATCTTGGTGGGGTGCTCATCCGGAAGATCTAATAAAATTGTATCAGACAACGATACTTTCAGTGATGGAATATGGATGCGTTTGCTTTCGTTCCGCTGCAAACTCTCATATTATCAAACTGGAGCGAATTCAGTATCGTTGTTTGCGAATTGCTTTAGGGTGCATGCATTCGACACATACAATGAGTCTTGAAGTTCTGGCGGGAGTTCTTCCATTAAAAGATCGATTTTGGGAGCTTTCATCACGCCTGCTAATAAGATGTGAGGTGCTGAATCCCATGGTAATTAATAATTTCGAACGACTAGTCGAGCTTCGATCTCAAACAAAATTCATGACAGTATATTTTAACCATATGTCACAGGAAATCAACCCTTCAAGATATATTCCTATCCGTGTCAGCCTCCTAAATGTCCCTGACTCAACTTTATTTTTCGATACATCCATGCAGCGCGAAGTGCGTGGAATCCCGGATCATCTACGTTCGACGGAAATCCCAAAAATATTTTCAAATAAGTTCAGGCATATTGACTCTGAGAAAATGTTTTACACGGACGGATCGCGAATTGAAGAAGCGACAGGGTTTGGTATGTTCAACAATAATGTTACGGCCTCATTTAGGCTTCAAGAACCTGCATCTGTTTATATAGCAGAGCTAGCAGCAGTTCAATATAGTTTGAGTGTAATCGTCACATTAATTCCAAACCATTATTTCCTCTTCACAGATAGTCTGAGTGTAATTGAAGCCATTCGCTCAAACATGACTGGCAAGACTGAACCGTTTTTCCTGGGCAAAATAAAACAGTGCCTGAACGACATATTGAACAATAATTATCTAATCACTATAGTCTGGGTCCCGGCTCATTGCTCCATTCCTGGCAATGAAAGAGCCGATATTTTAGCCAAACGTGGTGCTATTGAGGGTGAAATTTATGAGAGACCAATTGCTTTCAACGAATTCTATAGCTCGTCTCGCCAAAGAACACTTGCCAGCTGGCAAGCTTCTTGGGATAAAGATGATCTGGGTCGGTGGATGCACTCAATTATTCCGAAAATATCGACAAAGGCATGGTTCAGGGGACTGGATGTGAGTAGAGATTTCATTCGTGTGATGTCCAGACTCATGTCCAATCACTACACGTTAGATGCACATCTCCTTCGAATTGGGCTCTCCGAGACTAATCATTGTGCTTGTGGCGAAGGTTATCGAGATATTGATCATGTCGTTTGGACATGCGTGGAGTATCGTGATGTCAGATCTCAACTAATAAATTCTTTGCGTACCCAAGGTAGACTATCCAATATCCCAGTTCGAGACATTCTTGCTTGTCGTGACCTTTCATACATGAAACTTATTTATCATTTCATAAAGAAAACTGGAGTTTCAATTTAATAAAGGCCCCTTTCAAGACTTAGTTCTGATCCCAGCTGCGTCCATGAGTTCAACCAATAGCTAAATTAGAATAAAAATAATGTAATGATACAAACAAACTCGAAACAGTTTATGAAATTATTAACAAAATGTCTGAAAATAACAGCTTATTTTATAATTTATAGAAGTTAATCGTTTGGTTCAAATAATATTTCCGAGTAGATTTCATAATTAATGACGAGTTACCTAAGATGATATTTAAGTAATAAGAGAATATGTTTTAATAAATGCAAAACGTTGTGACTATATTAGAATTAAATTAGGATAAGAATATTATGTAAAAGTGATGCTACGGCGAAGAAAAACTTATGTAAACTGCCTTAAGAAATAAACGTATTTATGAAAAAAGTAGGAGTTGTAGTGAAGATATAAATTATATCAAATTAATTGATTATCAACATTGCGACCAGAGATGCCAGATGATTCTATTAAAATTCTATATTTATCTGTATTCCATAATATGGCGATATTTTGTCAATTCAATTAAAAGTTATAAAATTGTGGTGTTTTCGTCGCTGGGGCTTTTAAAGTTGATTACGTTCATTTAGGGGTTCGCCAAATTTTGTGCTAGGGCACATAACCGTTTTTAACATTTTTTACGTTTCGTCTTTGACTCATCAGTGCAGAGCAGTTCAAATTGAACAGCTTAATGCTCCACTCGGCACGTTTTTCGTTCGGCACGTCAGTAAAGACATTGCACTTCGTTGCAAAATGTAAGTGTTCTGCAAATAGCAGAAATTTTACGTCTACTTAGCGGTTCAAATTGCACTGCTCTGCAGTGATGAGTCAAAGATGAAATGTTTTCTTTTTTTCAGTCTACAAGCTACATTAATAGTATGATGAATAATTTGAATATTTTTTGTTGTTACACTGCCTTCAACTAAATTATTCTGCACTTAACGACAATTGAATCGATGAAAGTTTCTATCCTAAATCCCTCAGTGAAAGCTTTCTGAAGCATTCTAAATGAGTTTCATTGCAGAGTTTCGAATCGCACGTTATTGCCTAACTATTAAACCATTTCTCGACAACCATTTCCCCGTAATCGTCATCCGCGGCGATTGCAAAGTTGCTAATGGTAGTACAAATCTCACCTTTTAAGTGCAGGATTAAAAATACTGTCACTAGCAGTTCCGGATCCGCCGACACTTGGAACATGGTGGCTCATCGAATCATCATCCGACATAGTGGGGGTGGTGGTGGTGGTAATCCTTTTGCGGAATCGTGCCGATTGTCGTCGTATGAAATCACCAACAAAAGCTCCTACAGCCTTGTTACCACCCGCAGGACCCTCAACGGTGTCCTCGGGCGAAGCCAGTGCTATGATCCGTCGACTGGTTCCGGCATAACCGTCTACACTTTTGGGCTGCTCCGGTTGCACTTTGGGTCGGCTGGATGGCCGGCAGAATTTCAACATTTTCAATGCGAACCGCCCCGAACGGAAACGGTAATGGACACTGGAGCTCAGCGGTATCGGAACCGCATGATGGCAAAGCAAAAGATTTACTGGCGAGTAGCGAAAAAAAAACAGGTTGCTGTGATAGTAGAAAAGTAGGCGTCGCATCATCACTCTATCCATGATCCTGCCGCTGCCGATTCGTGCCGTAGTGAGTATGACGACAGTGTGGGGTTCGATTCTAGTTTTAGAAAATCCAATTTGAAGAATTTCTCAACTAGTGATGCCTGCCGGGTGATACGTAATCCGGAGTTTTCGCACCATCGGAACATGTCACCATGGTGACACTCGGAACTCTTTCTTACCATGACTACATTTGCTCTGTCTTTTCATCATACATAGCTGGTAGGTTCATTAGAAGGGGTTTATTGCATGTCATCGTTGGGGTGTTTAAATAGGTCATGTTTGATGAAATCATGGGTGTGTATCAAAAGACGAAGGAAATCGATACTGTGTCTTCCCGTGGAAGATGCACTGGGTTTCATGCAGGCCAAAGGTGACAACAGTTGTTACCTAGACTTCCTAGATAGCAAAGTTGCAAAATTTCTAAATATTATTTCCTCACCCATGCGTGGATAGTAAAATATCAACTCGGTACGGCAGAACAGCATCCAGTGGCCATGATGTCGCGCACACACACAAAAGCTCTGACAGTCGAATCGTTTGAAAACCCGCCGTTCCGTGGACCAGAAGTGGCACAATGCACGGTCAACGCCAGATGGGACAAATTATAAATTACCCCGGCCAAACTTGCTCAATGGTCGGACAACAGCTGACACGTGAGTGCGGTTCCATTATCTATTAATCGCAACTCGAAAATTCCGTCATCATACAGAATGGCCTTTGTTCCGCGTAACTTGGCCCATATTGATCGTACACCGAGGGAAATTTGTGTGCTTCTTGTTTTAGTAACGACTTTTGGCCTCACTTAAAACTAAAACTTCGACTTACTTCCAACATTAGCTCGAAAGCAGTTTCAGTTCGAAATAATTTTTTTTTCACTCGTTACTATTGATTGACGTTTTCCGCCCTTAGTCTACGGGCAGCCATTGTTCCTGTCGGGCCCAGCGTTGGCGTTCAAATATTTGCCCTAGCTTTGGCATGATTAAAAATTTGCCCGACTCAATTCGAACGATGCAATTTCGCATTGGAATTCGGATGAATTCCGTAAAACCGGGTTCAGTGGCTCCCGTTTTTGTGCACCGGGGTGGGGATTCCGATAAATGCGTATGTAATTATTTTGCCTTGATGTGGTTTCGATTAAATTGTGTGATTAGGTGCAGATGGGTGGTCCCAGTGATGGCCAGTACAATGTATTTAGTTATGCAACTAATTGGAACTGGAATTCCCAGTTGGTGAAACGCCATACGGAGGGTTTAGATGAGCTTGAAAGAGATTTTTAAAGATTCCAATGATTGTTGATTTTGCTTTGTTTGAAATAGTTTGAGACCATCAACTAACAGTGCAAAGCTCGGTGAGATTTTTTCATAAGCATATTTAAATATAGAACTTGAAAACATTCAGGCACTCCCGATTGAGACCAAAAAGTTCAAGTTACGGTTTACGGATTGTGTCATGTTAGGATTTACGAATGTTAGCCCATACTTTTTCTTTCAAATTCAAGCCTAGAAATTCTCAATTGAAATCAGTTATCACAACAAACAAGAGAAACGTGCCATTTGAGCCAATCTGTTCTGATTCCGAGTGCATCGTAATACCACCATATTGTATACAGGAATATAAGGGATATGAGAAAGGCATCTCAACACCACTAGATGAATGAATAAACGTTTTAAATTGAACCTATTTTACAAATGAGAAAATAGTAACTAACAACAAAATACATAAAATTAACGAATAAACGTAAACAAAATACATAAAATTAACTGAATAAAACGGAGTCGGTAATGTCAGAGACATAACCGCGAGATTGACGTAGGACTGCTGTCGACAAGGGGCAGATCACTTGAAAAATGCACATTTAATTTATAGGTAACTAGCGGACCCTTGCACACTTCGTAGCGCATTAATATGAGATCAAAACTACTTAGCAATTTTAATGATTATTGAAGAAAAATATCAATATAATGCTCTATGATAGTGGCCCCAACCTTTTTATATCGCGGACAACAGGACAAAATATATAAAACCGATGATTTGCCGAAACGCAAGCAGGCAGTGTACAATTTACCATCTGAAAAAAAAACTCTAAATTCACGCTACAGACTCATAACGACTGTTGACGGTTACAGAGAAGTTAAACGGATGAGAAAATGACGTTCAAATTTAAATGGCATAGCAGTGGGCCTCATTGGAATGCGTGGAATGAAAACTTTTTCTTCTTCTAATTTGCCATTTCAAATTGTTGCCTCGACAACATTTGCGATTAACTTTTGAACTTTTAACTTTTTCGTGTACTTGTTCCTCTATTGTCTGCACTTTATTTTGTACTTTGTGTGCTTGTTTCAGAATTTGTTCCTGTACGTTCTATACCTGCTAAAAGTATTTCCTGTATTTGTTCCTGTAACTTCTGTACTTATATCTGTACCATCTGCACATTCTGTACCTTTTTCTGCACTCAATTGTGCCAGTACTTCCTATACTTGTTTCCCTCATTTCTATACTTGGTTTTGTACTTTCTGCGCTTGTTCCTGTACCTTCTTTATTTTTGCCTGAACTTAGCTTCTGTGCTTGTTCCTTTTATTTCCGTACCTGTAGCTGTCCCGGTGCATTTCTCACAGCTCAAAAATTATCTTTGGATGGAAATTATTTCGCACGATTGCTCGCGAGCTTTGAAGTAGAATGGTAGAATGTTCTGTAAAAATGAATCATCTGACAATAGTTTTTGATTCGATCTCAACATTTTTCCCCAAATCAGGTACACACGTACACTTCGCACTTTAAAGCAGTTATATCCTGCTCTTAGAAGTCCCAACTGATTCAAGCAAAATACAACCAAAATCAGTTTGACGGTTTATGAGTCGATGAGTTCCTAAATCTCGGTACAATCGATGTAATTTAAAAACAGGAGGCAAACGGGATGGTTCGAGTACATTGAACGAAACTGTTCATAGCCACTCAAATGCTAATAATTTGAAATTTCGCAGTACTCTGGGTTGATATAATTCGAATCGCGTTTGGGCCAATTGAAGACGTTTGGACTCAAATAAATAACCGAAATTGCAATTTGAAGCAATTGACGAAATTTGGAGGTCGTTTCGGGAAAAAAATGCACAAAATCCCTTCCAAAAAATCCTTGAAAGGTATAGCACAGGAATTACCTATGAAAAATTTAAGCCGAAAATAAACAGAAAACATCCTTCTAATTCGAATGGAATCGTTCCAAAAAATAAAGAGCCGAACAGTTTTGGTGTTTGAGTTAACGGCTTTAATTTGAAGTGGCAGCTGAGGTGTGCTGGTCTTGTTGTCTCAGTGCATTGTGACAGCAATAATTATATCTATCAAGAAGATAAGATTCACATTTCTGGAATTTTGGGAAAACAACGAATCATAAAAAAACGTCAATTAATTGAACCCAAATTTATATATCGGAAAATGGAATCCTGTATGCTGAATCAACACGTGAATCAAGTAGGCTCAGTGAAATTTTCGCACAAATCAGCTCGCTTGGCGCCAAACTATTTTAATAATAATCTAGTATTCATATTTTGCTCTCTAGCGGGCAGCAGCATTGCATAACTCCCTGCACGCCAAACAATCATCGGAGATCTAGCATGCATTGAGCGGAATATTTCCAAATGAACCAATTTTCTAGTTTTTCTCTACTTTCACGAAGGATTTTCCTTATGTACTACATGCCTAAAACCTCCGCATAAACGTCACTTTTCAAATAAAAAAAATCATTTGTAGATCGCATACTAGAGAACATTTGCAACACACACTTTTCCCGCTATTATATATATATATACTAGCTGACCCGTCGAACTTCGTCTCGCCTGAAATTATTTTTTTAAATTTGTGTTTTCGAGCAGCAGAGTTGCCAAACGTTAATGTTTCTTTCCATTATTTCACTGATTACTTGGCTTACAATAAACGAATTACGACAAATTCATATCCAACACAATAATTTCGTCTCTCAAACTAAAGATTTGACATGTGGGATGAAGGATTGGGTTGAATCATATCTGACTGGTCGCAGTATGACCGTGAGAATTGGCGACTGCGTTACTCCATCATTCATCGTGAGCTCTGGTGTTCCTCAGGGAAGCCATCTAGGACCATTCATATTTCTGCTATATCTAAATGATCTGAATCTCGCATTGCAATGCATGAAGCTATCATTCACCGACGATTTCAAACTGTTTCATCTCATCAAATATCTGAAAGACTCAAACTTCTTGCAGTCACAGTTGGATGTATTTTCTAACTGGTGCAACGTCAACAGAATGGTTATTAACGCCTTCAAATGCTTCGTTATCTCCTTCTCTCGTAAACGAACCACGATCATGTATGATTACACTATTTCGCAAGCTGTACTAAAACGGGAGACATCAATCAGGGATCTAGGAGTGTTATTGGATTCAAAACTTAGTTTCAAAGATCACATAGAATATACCCTCTCTAAGGCATTGAAGATGCTAGGTTTCATCTTTCGCATCTCAAAAAATTTCAATAACATATACTGCCTGAAATCGTTATATTGCGCTCTAGTTCGCGAGTATGTTGTTGGGCACCATATTATCGAACAGATAAGCTACGCATTGAAACTGTTCAGCGCAAGTTCATTCGTTTTGCTTTGCGTCGCCTGCCCTGGAGAGATCCATTTAATCTTCCAAGCTACGAAGGCTCGTTGTAGGCTCATACACTTCGATTTGCTATCTGTCCGCCGTGATACACAAAAAGTTGTTTTCGTCGCGGACCTCATCCAATCTCGAATTGATAGTGCAGATCTCCTACAACAGCTAAGTTTTGACATTCTTCGGCGTAATTTGCGGTTTAATCCCTTTCTCAGAATTCCTCGTGCTAGAACTAACTATGGGTTCATTGAACCGTTTTCGAGTATATGTCGCGTATTCAATACTTGCTCTGATGGATTTAATTTCAATTCATCTCGTAACGCCATTAAAACCCGTTTTCTCCAAAAATTTTCCCGGTAGTTTTATTAGGATAATTAGTAAATATGAATCGTTGTTAGTTAGCTTTGTAGTTTAAATAAGGGTAATTTAAGATCTCGTTATGTATCATTTGGTCAAATGTTATTTGTTGATACAAAAGATTAGAAGGTTTTATGCCTGCTGGAGAAGGAGAACCAAAATCTCAGCTCCAGCAGGCTTTTCCCTTGCTCCTAAATAAACAAATAAATAAATTAACAGATGGATGAAAAAGAGATGACCAAGATAATTACTTTAAATTGACCCCCCAAATTTCCAAAAGCAGCCCTCGGGGATTGTTGTTTATCATTGAATATTAAGACTTATTTGTACTGAAGACGTTTAAAATTTAATAGCAAATCCTTAGGGATTATCGAAAGTAATAAACTAATTTTGGACGGTTATCCATAACCTACTCCACCGCTAGTGATATTACTTAGTCGTGTTTGATGAATGTTCGTAGCAGGATAATGACAGGATCAATTTTCGATAAACGAAACGAGCGATAAAATGAAAAATACTTGGACATTCGAAAGTTCAAATTAACCTTTTATTAAATATTGTGTCCATTAACTTTGACATGAACGCTATATTCGTTCAAGAATTGTATCAAAAGGCCTCTCATTCGTCGAGCCACCACATCGGTTTGCTTAGTATTCAATCCTGAGAATCAATATTCTGTTCTAGCGGAGTGAACATGAGGAGTGATTATACCAGTATTCTTCTTATCGTTAAAGTCAATGTATAAAACAGCAGATCTCACAACTAATGGTTCTTACATGCCACGATTTCTCCTTCAGATATGATATTCACGGTTCGCATATGGTAATTCGTCAAGTAATTCAAAGTTCGGAAAATGAAATGATTTGGCTTAAGCAGCTTACAAATGTCATGAATAGCATCCTAAGCAGACCGTTTTGAAGTAAACCACTCTTGAAAACTCACTCGAATCGGCTGAACAAACGTCAGCATGCTAAATGCAAGGAAAATATTTTCATCTGAACTCATTATTTCAACAGCAGAATCCTAACAGTGATACGTAAAAAATCGTTGCATAATTTGATTTGTTCAACTCACGCCCACGATGGCCAACATAATTCATCTAACTACATCTACTGGTAAATGACATTAGAACTTGTGTTTCTGTTTAAGGTATAGCTAAAACAGTCATTCGGCAAGTAATGATTTTGATACCCTATTAAGCACGTGTTTCCAAATGACGAATCAATCATACATGTAAAATCTCTACCCAAAACTACTTGTTGCGCGCCAAACGACTTTCCAACGATCTAGTATTCTTTTCTTCAACGGCGAAACTGAGCATCTCCTTGCGCGCCAAACATCAATCGTAAATCTAGCAATCATTGACGACTTTTTCAGTGGAAAATTCCATTGTCCATACAAAATAACTTTATTGGTTTTTCCCACTTTTCCGGTAAGTTTTCCAAATTTTTTTGATGTACGAACCCGGTGGGGGTAAAAACTGATCAAACAAACAAAAAATCATCTCAATCCGTCCATCCGTTCTTACGTGATGCGATTACAAAGAATGATCTCTGCATTTTTATATATAGGGTGATTTTTTAAGAGCTTGAGAACTTTTTTAAACAATAAAACGCATTAAATTTGCAAAATCTCATCGGTTCTTTATTTTAAACGTTAGATTGGTACATGACATTTACTTTTTGAAGATAATTTCATTTAAATGTTGACCGCGGCTGCGTCTTAGGTGGTCCATTCGGAAAGTCCAATTTTGGGCAACTTTTTCGAGCATTTCGGCCGGAATAGCCCGAATTTCTTCGGAAATGTTGTCTTCCAAAGCTGGAATAGTTACTGGCTTATTTCTGTAGACTTTAGACTTGACGTAGCCCCACAAAAAATAGTCTAAAGGCGTCAAATCGCATGATCTTGGTGGCCAACTTACCGGTCCATTTCTTGAGATGAATTGTTCTCCGAAGTTTTCCCTCAAAATGGCCATAGAATCGCGAGCTGTGTGGCATGTAGCGCCATCTTGTTGAAACCACATGTCAACCAAGTTCAGTTCTTCCATTTTTGGCAACAAAAAGTTTGTTAGCATCGAACGATAGCGATCGCCATTCACTGTAACGTTGCGTCCAACAGCATCTTTGAAAAAATACGGTCCAATGATTCCACCAGCGTACAAACCACACCAAACAGTGCATTTTTCGGGATGCATGGGCAGTTCTTGAACGGCTTCTGGTTGCTCTTCACTCCAAATGCGGCAATTTTGCTTATTTACGTAGCCATTCAACCAGAAATGAGGCTCATCGCTGAACAAAATTTGTCGATAAAAAAGCGGACTTTCCGAATGGACCACCTAAGACGCAGCCGCGGTCAACATTTAAATGAAATTATCTTCAAAAAGTAAATGTCATGTACCAATCTAACGTTTAAAATAAAGAACCGATGAGATTTTGCAAATTTTATGCGTTTTATTGTTTAAAAAAGTTCTCAAGCTCTTAAAAAATCACCCTGTATATAGACTAGCTGACCCGTCGAACTTCGTCTCGCCCGTTTTTTTTTAATTTATGTTTTCGGACAGTAGAATTGTCAAACGTTATGCTGTTAATGTATCTTTCCATTATTTTACTGATTACTTGGCTGCGATGAATTAATAAAAAAAAGGTGAATATGTTAAAAGCTTTTGTTACGCAAAAATAAAGCGAATGCACCGCGAATCATCTTTTGAGTCAGTGCATCGAATAGCGATTATTGATCTCTCTCAGACTATGGTTTCGACATATGGAATAAAAAGTGAAGCAAAAATAACTTAGATGACTGCTTTAAATTGATTAGAACAAATTTACAAAAGCTGCCCTCGCGACTTGTAGTTCGTCACTTCTCGCTAGTCTGGTGATATTATTTAATCGTGTTTGATGAATGTTCGTAGCGTGACAATCACAGGAAAAAATTTCCATTAACAATTTAGCGATAAAACTTTACTTTTAATTTTAATGTATGACTTCTGGTCAGTCAGTAACTATTTAGTAATTTTTTTGGTGTGGGGGAGTGTGGTGGGCAAAAAAAAAAATTTCAACATATCAGAGACTCGGACGTTTCGCATCGCTAAGTTCGACTCCTCTGGTAGACGGTAAAAGTTTAGATGCGAGAAATCTTCTTCTTACTTAAATGAACCTTGTTACGTCGAATTTTCCGCACTTTATCTTCAAATCCTTACTCCTCCTTGAGTACTATGGTTAGTTTGATATTGTTAAAAAATCGAATGATAAAATGAGTAATTCTTGGACATTCGAAAGTTCAAGTTACCATTCTTTTAAATATTGTATCCATTAACTTTTACATGAACACTGCATTCGTTTAATAGTTTTATCAATAGTCATCTCATTAGTCAACACCACATAATTTTGTTTAGTACCCCACCTACAATTAATGAATGGTGGAGTTCGGCACTGAGAATCTATATCAGAAAGTTTTATATGAAAATAATGTGCAGTTCTTCTGTTATAGAGGAGTGAAGATGAGGAGTGATTGGACCAGTATGCAGCTTATCGTTCGAGACAATGCATAAAATCTCACAACTAATGGTTTTCAATCCACCAGAATTTACCCGACGCGAACGAACTTCAGCATGCTAAATTCAAAGCAAACCTCTATGATTGATCTCATTATTTAAACAGCAGCATCTTATCATTGATTCGTACAAAAATCGTGATTTGTTCAACTCACGCCTACGATGGCCAACAATAAACAACTAACTGATCACATTGCACACAATGCATCTTATGGTAAACAGTATCAGAATTTTTGATCATGTTTACGGTATAGCTAGAACACTCATACGCGTTCCATCATTGAATCATTTGGCAATCAATAATGTTGATACCCAATTAAGCACGTGGCTCGAAATGACGAACCACATGAATTCACACAAAACAACTCGTTGCGCGCCAAATGATTCTTTTAACGATCTAGTATTCCTTTCTTCGACGGCCAAACACTTATGCAACTCGATATGCGCCAAACACCTATCGATGATCTAGCAATCATTGGCGACTTTTTCAGTGGAAAATTCCATTGTCCATACAAAATAACTTTATTGGTTTTTCCCACTTTTCCGGTAAGTTTTCCTAATTTTTTTGATGTACGAACCCGGTGGGGGTAAAAACTGATCAAACAAAAAAAAAGCATCTCAATCCGTCCATCCGTTCTTACGTGATGCGATTACAAAGAATGATCTCTGCATTTTTATATATATAGATATAAGATATATATATATATATATATATATATATATATATATATATATATATATATATATATATATATATATATATATATATATATATATATATATATATATATATATATATATATATATATATATATATATATATATATATATATATAGAGATTCTGAAAAATGACATTAAATTTTAGTTTTTCTCTTGAAAATTTTCTCATTCATTGTGAAATTCAGCTAAAAGGAAGCCGTTATTCTGAGTTCTAACAATTTATTTTGTTAAGATATTGAATATAGCTAAATGAATATTCTGTGTCTCAATACCATTCAAAACCTTGCAGCTGATAGTTCGAATTATCCGAAAACATTCTATATGAAATTTTTGGGATGCTGGAAAGGACCGAGACTTTGGAGATCTAAAAAGGGCTTTATTACTTCTCTAATGGTTTACACTGTTTCTCTTACGTACAAAAGAATCCTGCCCACAGTGCGGATTGATTCAATATTGCTGCGGTTTTCGTTAAGGGCTCTTTTGAAATGATTTTTCAATTCCAATCAAAGCTGCCGGTCCTAACACCCACAAAAAGCATTGAATAACATATTGTTGTTCCCCGGCCAAAAACGAACGCATAGCACCTTGATGTTGACTTTTTTTTAATTCAAAAGATATTTTATTCAGGCCTATTTGCGTACAAGCTTTACATGGCCAATTGAGTCGATTTTTTAAATAATTTTTTTTGAGTTGGATCTCGTTGTCACCCTTTTTTTTAGAGGGAGAGGAGCTTCCATTTCCCTCCTGCGATTATTGAGGGGCAGTTTGTTCGTGGTTCGTCTCATGATCCATTGCCGCATCGATGGTATTGTTGTCGATTCCCGTCTTCGTTTCGTTGCTAGTTGCTGTAGATGCACCTTGTTGTACATTGGTTGCAGTTGCTGGTTGGTTGGAGGGTTAGTTGTTAACTGCAGCTGGTGTACTTTGTTCTATAGGAGATACTGATGCTTTCGTTGAGGGGGATGCTTCACTGTTGTTGGCGGCTGTCACAGGTGTACTGGGGTTGCTTGGGGTTGGTGTGAAGGAAGCACCGTTGTACTTTGGTGTAGTTGTCTCCTTGTCCAGTTTATCACATGGCTTACCGTAGTGAACAGCTTTCTGGCATTATTGACATGTGGCCATCTGATTGTCATAGGTAACAAGTGATTTGCATGGGATTCTTGTATCCTGACCGAAAGTCACATAAGAATGTATAGGTCACATAAGAATGTATGTGGAGCACGAGAACATTAAGTACAACATTCCAGTATATATGGATGATAGTGCTATATATATACATTCCTATACATTCTTATGTGACCGAAAGTCACATAAGAATGTATAGGAATGTATATATATATATATATATAGCACTATCATCCATATATACTGGAATGTTGTACTTAATGTTCTCGTGCTCCACATAGTGCACATTATTATTGTCTTTTGCGAATTGAATTGCATCCAACTGTTTTTAAAACTGGATGTAAACAATATTATTCGTCTTATTGCGTTGAAGTAAATGCACACGTTTAATGTGATGCATTTGCTCCTTAAGCAAACCTTCAAGTTCTCATATCGAGGGTCGAATTTTGCACTGCCAACAACAATTGTATTCTTTCGTGTTGGCGGTAGCTTTTATTCGTTTGGTTCACTCATTTCGAGGTCGTTCTATTGTTCACTACACAATACTGTACTTGGTTTCTTCTGTCCCGAACGCAAGCGGTTTTGTTTTATCGACTGACTTGGATGAGATGTGAAAGCGAACTGATGATGTTGACTTTATTTGCACTTGCTTAATGTAGAGTGCCAAAAGCCAGAGTAACGACATCGAACAGTGGTTCGAAAGCCTTGTTTTACGCTTTTAATTGATAACAATGTAAAAATGTGGTTTTCGAGGTACAGTATCTTCAGTAAAGTTGCTCAGAATGATAGGCACCAAAAAATTTAATACTATTTTATTTGATTATTTGATCAAACCCCCTTAATAGTGAACTAAGAAAATTATTTTAGCGCAGGATCTACTTAGGGGCAAAGTAACTTCGACAAAGTTCTGCAGAAAGTCATTCAAAAAAAATTGCAGAAGGTACTATTTCCGTAGCTTAAGTAAAATTCATGATATGAAGTATTTTCCGAAATGAGTTTTCTAAAACCAGTTTTTATTAGAAAAGCTATATGTTTTCAATTTCGATGAGTTTTTCATGTTTTACAAAGTTTTTCATAATTAACTTTCGCGAATGTATTATGCCACCATTTCAGTTTAAGGGGGAGGGAGGAGGGATGTAAAGGGATAAACAGTTTCGAAAAATTGTTTTTTTTACATTTTCTATGTTTAATTACTTGGACATGGACTCGCATCGGGCCGGATCTGGTGTATGATGGTTTTGTGTGTGCCTAAACTTCCCAGTTGACGTTTTGAGAAAAATTTTATTTCAGATGATTCTACGTCGAGTTATGGTGTTCACCGCGTGGAATGTTACCGCCTTATTTTTCAATAATAATGTACGGAAATTTAATTAAATATTTAAATTGAATAAATTTGTAAAAATTTACAAAAAACAGTGTTTTTTAATTCAAATTATCCCTTACTCTTCCTTTAATGAATGATAGCCATGTGAATGTTTCTTTTTCAAATAGTTCTAAATACTTTCATACAGTGGTTGGATTACTCGTCTGCGATCGTCTGCAGGAGAGATATGCTCTATTCAAATTTTCTTGACATTCGCAATGATAAGTTTCAATGTATATTAGACCATTTTAACTTTTTTTTTTTAAATAACCATATTAATTTTTACAATAAATGTTTTTTTTTGTGCACCGAAGCTTATAATTAGAAAAGTTTTGTAATTATTTTGTCAGACGTTGTTTTGAAAGCGTGATAAGAAACCACGGCTTGGAAAAAAGGCAATAATCGGATCTAATTACGTTATGTCATTCTTTGGTAAGTTTTTATATAGAAATTTCTATTTTTCTGCGGATAAATAATCATTTTATTTTTTATTTATCGGATCCGTTGATTACAATTTTTTTTGTTCCGTGTTGGCGGTTCAATGCATAGGGCGCTGGTCTTACAAGCCAGTTATCGTATGTTCGAACCTTGACCTGGAAGGTTTCATAATGTCAGTAGGATCCATAGTACTAGCCATGCAATGATTCTGTACACTAAGAATCGGCTACGAAGTCTGTTGAAACAGAAAGGCCAAATTCCACAAAAGAAATGTAATGCCAGGATTTTCCGTTTTGATTACAATTTTTCGGGAATGGCCAAAACAGTTAAAGAAAAATCTGTCGGACGATGATCTGAAGAGTTTCTTAGCTGGTGAAGACCATTGCACTGTGGTCCCAAACGGGACATTAGCATGACAAAAATATTTTCACTATTAAATATTAGTTTTTTGTATTTGGTGTCTTCACAAAAGTTGTTTGTAATCAAATGGCGATTTCATTGTACAATAAAGTTGTAGGAAATTTTATTTTGAGCAACTTTGCTGAAAAAATCATCTTTCTAGCTTTTCATTTGATCGAGTTACACCAATTTCCCGAGTAAAAGTAGTACCGGAGATTCACTTATTTTGTTCTAACTTTTTTGTAAAACATTCAATGGAAAAGTTGTTCTCAGGAGAGTTGTTGAACTAATTATGTGCACATGCGGTTCATGAAAGGTCATAATATAAGTAAAACTTTGAGAGAAAATTGGAAGGGTGTAATTTTTTAACTCATTTAAATTAGTTTTAAAAATACCTTTAAAAAACTCAAAAACATTGCATAACTCTTAAACGCGTTAACGTATCAACATACTTCCTTTAGGAAATTGACTTCAATTGAGTTTGAGCTACTGAGGCTAAGAGATACTGTGTATTATGTTTATTCCGAACTAGTTGGCCATGATAAATCTATGAACAGAAATTTTCGTTATCGCGACTACGATTCAAACAAATTTGGCTGTGTCGTCATAAATAATTCACAAAAACAAAACCCCGTAACGGTACAAAAAGTGTTCCCAGCATCGTATTGTCACTGGTGACGAAATGTTTTTTATCTGTTTGGAGTTTCTTAAATGCAATAAATCGTGATTGAAGTAAGGTGAAGCATCGACATCGATAGCTCGTCCAAATCGATACAGTCGGAAGTTGTGTGTGTGTGTGTTTATACATTTTATAAAAACCAAAGCAAATAACACATGGATCAATAAGTCCCGAGACTAACAATGGAAACAACATGTTTTTTGCAAAATTTTTTTTTATTCATCAACATAATCACCTTTTAGGGTGATACAATGGTTCCAACGTTTTTCCAATTTTTCAATACCATGTTTATAAAAAAAATTATTTTTCGCTTCAAAATAAGCTTCAGTTTCAGCGATGACCTCTTAATTTGAGCCAAATCTTTTTCCCTGGAGCATTTTTTTTAAGATCAGCAAAGAGCCAGTAGTCACTGGGGGCTAAATCTGGCGAGTATGGGGGGTGGGGAAGAAGATCAAAGCCCAATTCGTTCAATTTCGCCATTGTTTTCATCGACTTGTGGCAGGGTGCATTGTCTCAATCGAAAGCAATCGCGGCACCCACTTGAAAAAAACCTTTTTCATGCTCAATTTTTCATGATGGATAGTAAGTACACTTCCATATGATATCTGTGTCATCTCAGTAATCTCACGGAGCTTCACTTTATGATCTTTCATTATAATTTTTGTCACTTCACTTACATTTTCCGGTGTAACGGCTGCCACAGGTCTACCCGAGCGTTCCGCGTCATTTGTGTCGGTACGACCACGTTTAAACTCGGCGAACCACCGACAAATCGTTGGTTTTGATGGACAAGAGTCCGGATAACATTTTTCAATCCATTGTTTCGCTTGCACGGTGTTTTTACCCATTAAAAAAACAATGTTTTATCAAAACACGAAACTTGGTTTATTCCATTTTTTAAACAAATTACAAAACGACTTTACTTCAACCTCGATAACTCAGCTGTTTCTGGTCGGATCGACTTAAAATTTTGACCCGTTTCAAGCAAAGGTTAGTACTCTAGAAAAACGTGGTTACTGGTTTACTACGAGCGCCATTTCTGCTTTAGTCTCGGGACTTATTGATCCATGTCAAAGTTGGTATTTCTTATGCATATTTTTCCGTAGAATCGATTTATGATAGTTAGAAGATCCACAAAATTCACAATCATACCCGTTTTGCTCCAATTCCTCTTTCTTCTGACTTTACTTTGAAAACTAACTGTGAAACTCTGGAAAAAATTGTATTCGACCAACCGAAGGGTACTCCTGACATGTTCATAAGCTAGATAAATGGATTGTTTTTAATAAGATTGACCACAAATAACTATATTCTGTTTTACCCCCAGTCATCTTCTTCCATGAATGTACAAAAAAAATTCTACTGATCAGTGTTTGGACCAATTTTGGTTAAACAAGACAGTTCTATGTTTCGCATATAACATCAAATTAACCTAATTAACAAATAGTCTCCATGATCGCATGCTTCGTGCTACATCGTTTTACCCCAATTTTCCCACAAATATAATTTTATGTTGAATTCAGATTTACAATCCCGAAGCAGATCCAATATGACCTACCAATATTGGTTCATATTACGTGCAAAACATCTGTGATCCAATTAAACCCAATGGGAATGACAGTACTAAAAAGTTTAATCCGTTTTACCCCAATTTATATCAAAATCGTATTTCTGGTTAAACTTTCTTTCGCATACCGAAAGCAGGCTGATAGCGGTTGATGAAAATCGATTGATATTACGAAGAAAGACCTGGAAATAAGATTACAAATGAATCCAATGACCACAGGAATCTTGTTATAGCGTTTTACCTCATTTTTAATAATTTAGCCTTTTGATCTACAATTCGGAAGCAGATCCAACACGAACTATCAATATTGGACCATAATACGTAAAACACTTCAGCGATCCAAATACATTTTATGGTTTATAGCTGTCATTGAAGGTTTTATAACAGTTTCGAGGTAAAATTTTCCTGAATTCTGAAAGGAATCTGGTCGAATCGATTATTGACAAAACAGATTGGTTATAAAGGGTGATTTTTTAAGAGCTTGAGAACTTTTTTAAACAATAAAACGCATAAAATTTGCAAAATCTCATCGGTTCTTTATTTTAAACGTTAGATTGGTACATGACATTTACTTTTTGAAGATAATTTCATTTAAATGTTGACCGCGGCTGCGTCTTAGGTGGTCCATTCGGAAAGTCCAATTTTGGGCAACTTTTTCGAGCATTTCGGCCGGAATAGCCCGAATTTCTTCGGAAATGTTGTCTTCCAAAGCTGGAATAGTTACTGGCTTATTTCTGTAGACTTTAGACTTGACGTAGCCCCACAAAAAATAGTCTAAAGGCGTCAAATCGCATGATCTTGGTGGCCAACTTACCGGTCCATTTCTTGAGATGAATTGTTCTCCGAAGTTTTCCCTCAAAATGGCCATAGAATCGCGAGCTGTGTGGCATGTAGCGCCATCTTGTTGAAACCACATGTCTACCAAGTTCAGTTCTTCCATTTTTGGCAACAAAAAGTTTGTTAGCATCGAACGATAGCGATCGCCATTCACTGTAACGTTGCGTCCAACAGCATCTTTGAAAAAATACGGTCCAATGATTCCACCAGCGTACAAACCACACCAAACAGTGCATTTTTCGGGATGCATGGGCAGTTCTTGAACGGCTTCTGGTTGCTCTTCACTCCAAATGCGGCAATTTTGCTTATTTACGTAGCCATTCAACCAGAAATGAGCCTCATCGCTGAACAAAATTTGTCGATAAAAAAGCGGATTTTCCGAATGGACCACCTAAGACGCAGCCGCGGTCAACATTTAAATGAAATTATCTTCAAAAAGTAAATGTCATGTACCAATCTAACGTTTAAAATAAAGAACCGATGAGATTTTGCAAATTTTATGCGTTTTATTGTTTAAAAAAGTTCTCAAGCTCTTAAAAAATCACCCTATATTATACTAACATTTTGCTGAAAATACACAGTGGCTTAAGCAGCTCGTTGAATATTTTTGCAGTAACATGATAAATGTATCTTGATTTGAAAAATTATGAAAAAATTAAAGTGAAAAAAATGTTGTGTTCGAAAGACACTTATAAACATGTTTTCATTCATTCGATTTTTTGCACAGATAATTATTTCTCTATTTTTTCATCACCACTCATCAGTATCGTCAGTGTCTTCTGCTGACAGTGATTCGTCTACGACAGATTAATAAAAAAATTTTGAACTGTTCTTCAAACCAGAAATACGACTTATGAAATAAATTGGGGTAAAACGGTATAGCAAAATTCATGCGGCCATTGAATCCATCTGTAATCTTATTTCTAGGCCTTTCTTCGTAATATCAATCAATTTTCATCAACCGCAATCAGCCTGCTTTCGGTATGCGAAAAAAAAGTTTAACCAGAAATACGACTTTTGATATAAATTGGGGTAAAACGGGTTGATTAGGCTACTACTGTCATTCCCGTTGTGTTTTATTGGATCACAGATGTTTTGCACGTATTATGAACCAATATTGATAAATCGTATTTGATCTGCTTTTGGATTTTAGATCATATTTCAACTGAATATTATAACTAGAAATGAAATGGGGTAAAACAACGAGTCTGCTGCTGTCATTAAAACTATATGAAATCGATTTATTAGACTTTTTACATCAGAAACACTCTATTCGCGCCTCTGCAAGTTCTTCGGCTTAATTGTATATAGTTAAGCCTGAATACAATGCAGTATAAAAAGGGTAAAATGAACATTATAGCGTTTCGTGCGGTCCTTCTAAATACATATAATCGAATTTACTGACCATTTTACACAAATAAAGTGATTTGTGGTCAGCTGTATCATGCCTCCAAAAAAATTGTCGCGTTTTTTGGTCCATTTTCCCCCACTGTGAACTGTTTCAGACACTTGGAATGTCACTTCCGCAGTTCATCAAAGCTGTATCGATCATAGTAACCGGGGTGTCGCTTCAGCTCGGGAGCTTGTCATTTTAAAACCGTTTTTCAAGCGTCGCTTTTGAACATTTTAACAATTTTCATTTAATATGGATACCTGGAACTACTTCGTTTTATTGAAGCTTGATAATTCAAATCAACCGTGAACCGCAAATCATAAAATTCGAAGGAAATTTGTTGCTTTCTAATTAGTGCGCAAATAATTGAGTACATGTGTGCCCATTAATGAGTATCGGTGGTTGTGCAGCCGCCTCCATGAGTAGATTTAGAGCTAACTAACAACAACAAGCTAACTGACCGCGTCATTCGGCGTGCGTTCTAAACTCGATGGACTCGGGAGGTTGGGTGGCCAAGGTCTGTAGATGAAACAGCAAACTAGTTGTCGGTTCAGTTCAAAAGCCCGGTGGCCCGGATTGCCGTCATGAAGTGATATAAATCCAATTATTTGCAATATAACACTGCAGAGTCCAAGTGTCAAGTTGGATCATAAGTACGAATGCGAGGGAGGGCCGCAACAGCAAAGCTGCTCAGATACGATGGGATGATTTTAATTGGATGACTAACGTGATGTGATTGCACCGCCCAATTCAATCGATTGTCCCCGGCTTGGTGTACTGAAAACGGGAAGTTTTCACTGAGCAGCGATGCATGAGTGGGTGGCGAAAAGTAGCAGGTCTTTTCGATGAACGGCGCCCGGAGTCAACGTGTCGATTAATGGTGAACCGAGCAAGTGATTGATAAAAATTGATTCTTATTTATATGTAGGATGTGTCAACTAAAAGTTGCTAGATCATAGCAGGCCACCAACTCAACACTAAGAGCAAATTCAGCAGCTGCATGATTCATATGGGTGGTCTATAATGTAAATGAAACTGAAACAAACGTATCCCCAGCAATCCGTTTTAGGTTTATTTATTCGACCAGTTCTACTGTCAAATTTAAAACTGGTATACAATGCCGTTCTATTTTTTCTATATTTGAAACACAGATAAAACGCTGCTGGGGCTGCCAGTTTATTTTGTTATAATTTCTAGATTTAAATTTTAAAACTGACATAAATTATGCATCTAGAACTAGAACACTCCTGAATATGCCCTAAGTGGTTCTTTAGTGGTAAATATATCGGCAATTATGGTGAGGTCTGTTTCATGACACTTTTCAAACCAAAGCGAGTTGATTTGATTGTATTGTATTGTATTGATGAGACCTTATTTGGATGGGTTGGAAATCCATCGCGAAAATATTTTTTGTAACAACCAAAACATCGGCAACTACCAACATCCATGTCTTTTTATCACCAGCTGTTCAAAGCACCAATACTTCTTAAATCTATCTTCACTTGATCGATTTCTCTGCATCACTGTGCTCTTCTTTTGTTTGGTGTCGGTCGAAGAATAATCAAGATTCATGTTTGCTCAGTTGTCATCCTTGTGACAAGTCCAGCCCGTCTTGGTTGCCTAAAACGTCCTGTGAACAGTGATGTACTTTTTTTTATCGAATAATCATATTGATCGAAATCAAAACAAAATATTCAAGTACTTTTAACTGATCAATAGCTCAAATACTGATCTAGGTAACCATCTAGGAGCACATGGAGAAAAAGCTTAATGGAATAAATCTTAGATTTTTCGGAACTGAAAGTCATGAATCGAAATAGCCAAAGTGGGTTTGCTTGGTCATTTATCAATAAATTTTGTTAACTAAAAGATTCACCAGTCCCGGAACCGGAAGTCGAATCCAAATAAAATTCAATATGAGACAGTACTGCTTTGCAGTAGAATTTAAGTTTATGGAAATTGGTAAAAACTTATAAAAATGTAAAGCGCCTCGTAACATTTTCGACTTGTACAGAAGTACACACTAAAATTTGTTACCGTTGATCAGTAATTTGGCAAAAATAACAGTTTTGTACTAAGTATGCATAATTGTTTTCAATTTCTAGGTTCATCAATGCATCAGCAATTTGTGTTACAATCTATCAGTATATAGCAGTGATTCCCAAATTAATCCCTACAGCCCGCTGGTGGGCTCTAGCTCATTTCTAGTGTGAACTCAAAATTGACAACAAACGGGCAATGAGTCGCAAATAGTGGACTTCGCTAGTTAAAAAAACCTGTTTTCATCAGCCTTTCTCATATCAATCATACTATCATATATAATACTGTGGTATTCTTCAAAATTATTTTTCTTCGATTCTTAAAAGAATAACCGAAATAGATTTGTTTGACCGTCTACTGATAAAAACTATCAATTGGAAAAGATTTGAGGTCGATTTAGAAAACTTTTTACGGTTTTTCGCTCTTTTCAGTGATGGTATAAAATTTTTAACACACTTTACCCTATATTTCCGGATCCGGAAGTCGGATCCTGATGAAATTCAGGAATTACGTATGGGGCCACAGGACCTTTCATTTGAACTTGTGAAAATCGATCGCGCCATCTATGAAAAAAGTTAGAACACATATTTTCATTTTTTTGCACATTTTACCCCATAGCTCCGGAACCGGAAGTCGGATCCAAATAATATTCAGGAATTTCGTATGGGACCACAAGACCTTTCATTTGAATCTAAGTTTGTGAAAATCGGTTCAGACATCTCCGAGAATAGTTAGTGCAAAAAACGTTACATACACACATACGCACATATACACACAGTCGAATGGTATATGACACTCGGCCCTCCGGGCCTCGGCTCAAAAGTCGGTTTTCACAGTGATTGCATAACCTTTCTATATGAGAAAGGCAAAAAATCATACTGAGTTAGGCCCTTAGTAAATGTGAAAAACTTTTCAATGTTTCATTCCGAAATACAATCTAGAATAAAGCTAATCTATTAGTTTTAAGAATTATGTGATAAGTTGACTGCTTGTGAGATTTGAGAGTAAGATAGTGAAAGTGAAAAGATGAATGTTCAACTGGTGCTACGGCCAACAATTGGTCAAATATGAATGAGTGAAAAAAGTTAAATGTTTCATTAGAAATTCAAATCATGTCTTTTTTTCCCAAATTCAATCCATACAAAATACAGAAAGATAATTCAGGTACCGGTTCAGAGTTCAGAATCAGAATCCAGGTCCACATTGATGAGTCAGAGGTATGCCTTAAATCTCTGTTGAATTTTCATTATTCGAGTCCAAAATTTTGTTCAAATACCGAAATTCCATGTCCAGGTTCAGAGTTCAGGTCACGAAAATCTATGAATCCCTGCCAGGAGTTCAAGTCTAGGTACAAAATTCAGGCCCAGAATTCTGATCCCGATTTCTGAAACTAGGTCCTGAATTCAGAAGACGAGTCAAGGTTCAGGAACTAGTTTCAGATTCCAAAACTCGTCAAGACGTCAAGAATCTGAGTCCAGATTCAGAATTCATATCCATAGGTCAAGAGTTGAGGTCCAGCATCTCGTTCCAGAATCCAGGCCCAGACTAAGAATTCTGGTCCAGAATCGAAGTCCCGAATTAAGGTTCAGAGTTCAGATTCTGCACTCAAATTCATATTTAGAGTTCAGATTCTGAATCCAAACAGAGAATACTGGTTTAGGGTCAGAATACAGATCCAAGGTCAGAATCTTTATCCAGAAAGCAGGTACAGAACTTAGGTTCAGAATTAAAATCCTTAATCAGGCTACAAAATTTTGACCTAGAATCCAAGCCCAAAGTTCTGTTCCTGAATCCAGGTACAGGTTCAGAATCCAAAATCGGGATCAAGTTCCAGGTTCACGATTCTGGTGCATGTCAAATTATCAGAGTGAAAAATCTTGTTTAGAATCAGGTCTAGAATCCGAATCCATGCTCAGAATTCAGATTTCTGTTTCAGGTTCAGAATTTTCTGTCAGAATTTTGGCTCAAAATCCATGTCAAGATTCAGTATTAAGATCCAGAAAACTCGTAGGGCACTGGGGTTCAGAATCCTGGTGTAGGTTTACAACCTCTGTCAATAGGTAAGGTTCAAGTTTAGACTTGAGGAATCCTCGAGAACTCAGGTCCAGAATCCATTTCAAATTCACAGTCCAAGGGCAAAATACTGGTCGAGAATCCAGGCACGGAACTTACGTCCACAGTCTAGGTGCAACGTTTAGTTTCAGAAACTCCGTCAAAAGTTCCATGATCCAAGTTTCGAATTCAGGCTCAGGTTCAAAATCTAGGTTAAGATCACTGTAGCGGTTCCTAACTGGCTAAGAATAACACTACAGTGCACCTGTCCCGGTGGTATAAGTCCACCCGAAAGATAAGCCTTGTAGCACCGGCTGAATTATTTCAACCAAGAATTGATCCACTGGTTTCCTGTTCCATGTCGTAAAAGGCCACTAAAACGGGAGCTTGCAAGCCAAGGTGTATTTTCGTGCCGATAACCGAATTGGTGCAAAAATTTAAATAATGTAGTCGTAAAGGGAACATTTGTGGACTTGGCTCTTGCAGAGTTCTAAACTCACTGTCACAATTAGACTGACTAATTGAAGGCATAGACAGAAAGTATGTCGATAACTGCCTGTTTAATAGCTACCTATCAAAAAGCCGTACGAAATGCAATCAGGAAGTTCGGTGAGGAAAACACCTTTGAGGATAAACCGAAAACGGGTCGAAAAATAGGTCCTGCTAACCTGCTAAGTTGGATAAACGTATAGTGAAGGCGTTCGAGCAAAAGAAGGAGGTTTCAGTTCGGGATGTGGCCAAAAAAGTGGGCACTTCGAAGTCAAATGTTCTTCGTGCGAAAGAACGTTTGAATCTTCGAACCTATAAGAAGCAGAAACAACCAAAACGTAGTCCAAAACAAGAAGCATCGATCAGGCCGAGGGTTCAGAAGCTGTAAAATACGATTCTTGCTGGAAATTTGAACTGCATAATCCTGGACGTCGAAACCTTCGTGAAACTCGATTACAAATCCTTGCCGGGACCACAATATTATACGGTGCGAAAAGGGCTAGTGTTAAACCAGTCCGAGACATCGATTGAAGTCGAAAAATTTGGTAAGAAAGCTATGGTCTGGCAAGCAATTCGTAGCTGCGGTAAGATTTCGAAACCCTTCATCGCCACTGCTTCAATGAACAGCGAAATATACATCAAGGAATGTTTACAAAAACGACTTCTACCCATGATTCGAAGCCACTAGGATCCTGTTGTCTTCTGGCCAGATCTTGCTTCTTGCCACTACTCGAAATCAACGGTAGAATGGTATACTATAAAAAATGTCACTTTCGTCCCAAAAGACATAAATCCACCAAATTGCCCACAATTTCGACCAATTGAGGAATTTTGGGCATTAACGAAGGCACATCTTAGGAAACATGTCTCGGCAGCCGAAACCATTCAACAGTTCGAAGAAGATTGGAAAAAAAGTGTCAAAACTTGTCGCCAAGAAGTCAGTACGGAATTTAGTGAGGAACGTTTGCAAGAAGGTGCGCCAGCTAGTCTACAATGGCTAAGTAGCAAATGTTGAGAATAATACCCTGTTGTTGTAGTCTAATATTATCAGAATAAAATTTGAATATCTAACACTTCTGAATTATTTACAGCGAAATCAAAATGCGTCCATACTTTCTGGAACAGTGTTTTTGAAACGCTACATGAAAAAATATCACATGTGTTTTTTCAGATAAATTCTGCATTTTTTTTTATAATTTCAGTGTACGTTAAACGATTCCATTCCGTAGCGCTACACAGGGTTTCTAATACTACAGATTTTTCAATCATTTTTACTACACAGATTCTACAACTTATATAAATTTTTAAACAATTAAAAAAAATAAGATTTTTATGATTATTCCGCCAACTAGTTCAGATTATCCATTTTACACAGTATCTCTAATCTTCAGTTGCTCAAACTCAATTGAATCAGTTATTTTGGTAATAAATCAAAATTGTTCAGCAAAAAATCTATTTTCAGCTGTTGCTTTTGTGTGTCTCATTTCTCGAATGGACAATGTATGGAACACTTGTAGGGCTAATTTGAAACTAGTATTTTACTAAAGAAGGTATGTTGATACGTTAAGGCGTTTGAGAGGTATGCAATGATTTTGAATTTTTTGAAGGTATTTTTAAGACTAATTTTAATGAGTTAAAAAAATTAAAACCCTTCAAATTTTCTCTCAAAGTTTTAATAATATTATGACCTTTCAGGAACTGCATAGAATAAATGTTTATCGGTCTGGGATCTATCATATTTTGACTAGTTTTTGATGAAAAAACATTCATAACTTTTCACTGGTAGCTCATATAAAAAAGCTTTGTTAAGCAAAATTGTGCGCAATAATTAAGTTCAACAACTCTTCTGAAGACAACTTTTCCATAGAATGTTTCACAAAATAGTTAGAACAAATGAAAAAAAGATTTTCCAGGAGCCACCCTACTTTTACTCGGGAAAATTGATGTAACTCGATCAAATGAAAAGCTAGAAATTTGCTTTTTTCAGTAAAGTTGCTCAAAACAAAATTTCCTACAAGTTCATTGTACAATAAAATCGTGTTTGAGTTTAATTAAGAAAGTTAGATTTCAGATTTCAGTCTAAATAAGGACCACCCTAGTAACTTGTTACGTCAAATGGAGCGCCATTTGATTACAAACAACTTTTGTGAAAAAACTAATATTTAATAGTGCAAATAATTTTGTCACCCTAATTTCCCGTTTCGGACCACATTTCAATGGCGCATTTCAACCCTTTTTCCCCTCTGATATGTTTTCCACTGTTTTGTTGATCACTCAGCGCGTCACTCGCAAGCGTTCGTTCATTTTCCCCCTATGCATTCAATTTATCTGAACGTGTTTGTTTGTGTTCATCCGGTGTCGAAGGAAAAGCACGTGGCACTCATTTTTTTGCGGTATTTGCCTAAATGTAGGCAATTGATGTGCACTGCCTATGGTGAAATGTTGAGCAATGGAGTTTTACACCCTGATGGTTGGAAAATCATAAACAAAACAAGTGTTCGAAATACATTTGTTTTTTTCCTAGTAAAAATTCAAAATGCGGTCGGTATGTCAATATTCCATTCATCATCGTACCTTGAATAGTTGAATGGTATTGTTCACGAAGTACCGGCTTTCAGTCATCACTTGTTCACCACCGACGTCTGCATCGTCTCCTACGAAATGAATTCACCACTGGATCATTGCTTGAGGGTTGACGTGGCGTCGTCAGACTGTCTGGCACTCTCACCCTTCTTTCGGTTTCTTTTCGTAAATCATTCAAATCAAACCGCAGCGACGCTTGGAAAAATTCTCACACCCGAAGAAACTTTTCTCTGCCACAAACGCAAAAAATTAAGTATCACTTCCTAAAAACCTTGCACTTGCTGCTGAATCTGCATCACAATATCAATCACCTCGCAGATGATGTTTGTTTACGTATTCATGAACCGCACACACACACGTTCCGTAACCGATTTGATCCTTTCGATTTCCTACCGGATTGGGTTGAAATGCCGTCACATTCTAGTGGTTCGCGAAACAAGAAAACAACACTCGAGACACGGATCGAATTGACTTGCTGACGGGTGAACAGACTGTCACATCGGTCGCCAGCTTAGTTTTCCGAGACCTTGGCAGCGGACGGATGTTGCGGCCATGTAACACGAGCGGAAGTGGTGGCGAGTTTGCGCAATTGGATGAAAAACACTCTCACCGTGAACCTCTTCTTCCATCTTCGGGGGAGGTGAACATTTTCTAGGACCGTCTGTCCGGACAGATAGTGAGACGCCGCAACCCACCGACGGAGTTCATTCGACATTTATTGGAGGGATTGTTGTTTTTTTTTGCTGCTTTCGACTCGTGACTGCGGGTGGCCGTGGGTGGATCAGCTGGCAAAGAGAATGAAATGATTGCGTGACGAAATTGGCAGGAAATTGTTGCTATTGGATTGGGTTATTGGGTCAAACGGGTTCCAGAGTGGGTAGGAAATATTTTTTCGCACTCAATTCCCAAAAAATTGTTTACATGTTTCGTGTCAGTAAATTAAATACTGCGGCGGTGATTATGTTTGCCCCAGGGTGTATTCCGGGTACTGATAAAATCTATCAATAATTTTGTACATTTGATAAGAGTTTTGTAATTTACACGCACCTGCCGGATTTTCCTGTACGTTTCCACTTATGAGCTTTGACGTGTCAGATTTTCGCAACATAGGTGAGTGTCAACTGACAGTCTGATAATCATGGACTGCTATGATGAGGAATCAATGAAAAACTTTTTTTCCTTAATGGTGCCTCCTACCACCATACACTCAAGCAAAATAAGTAGTGAAAATCATAAGGCAATTCTTATGATGCATTAAAAATCACCAAAATCACCATTCCAAAAGATTAATATGAGAATTTTCCTCTATTATAATATTTATGACTTTGCAATATACATCGCATCTATCACTATTGTAGGTTTCATACGAACAAAATTATTCCACAGTATATGAGGGAAGTTATGTTTGTCATAGAAATTTCGCACAATGTTCCTACACGATTCGTATGAATTTCTTTTATTTTATTTCTTTTTATTGAAATTCCAATGTTCGTTACTTGTGGCCGAAAACCATACGATATCATTATGAAATTCCATATATTTTTTGCCTGAGTGTAAATGAAGTAATTCTAGATTTCCCACTGGACGGAGGCTAGCGCTTCTAGTGAGAGGTGGGTGTACTTTTTTCCAGAGTGCCTATGACGCCATCTTATCCGTAATGTTGGAACAAAGCTGTCATTCCAAACGAACTGCCTTCGTCACCCTGGTTAGAGGCACTCTACTTTTTGTCAACCCCTACATTTTAGAAATTTTTACTCACCTATTTTTCACCATAGTTAGTGGATACGATTGGTCACCTTTCTAAAATTACATCGTATTCACAAGTTTGATCATAGCAAGCCTCTTAGGAGAATATTTCGTTGGTTTTCAGTGAGGTAACCATGGCAGTTTTGTTTATTTATCGTTTCATTCGCCGGTCATAATGATTTGAGGTCAAAAGTCATCGTCGTTTAAGGTTATGTTGACACAAAACTGTGCGTATGAAACTCGACTTGTTCTATCGTCTTCGTCAGTTGTATTTTGTATGGATATAACATACTCGACGTTTCCGGAGACTTTTCGACCTTTCAACACTGACCCGTACTGCAGCATCTTCGTTTATCAGAATCTCGCTGTGTTCAGGTTCTAGAACTCAGTTTCAAAGTCCAATGTTGGCATAGAATTCATATCCTGAATTCAGGTTTAGAATCCAGTTTCAGAGTTCTGTTTTTGAATTCAGCTCCAGAATTTAGTTCTAGAATTTGAAACCTGAATGCTGGAACTGTTTTCAACATTTAAACTGGAAATCAATGCTCGAGTTCAGTTTAAAAATTTAAATACAAACTCCCATTTCAGAAACTAGGTAAATAATTCAATTTTCAAAAAAAAAAATCCGGAATCCAGAAATTCAGAAGCGGTGCAGAATTCAGGCTCAGAATTCAGTTTCTAAATTTAGGTCCAGAATTAAGTTTTAGAATTCAGCATCAGTATTCAGCTCTAGAATTCAGTTCCAGACCCCAACGTTTTTCTTTTCGTTGTTTGTTACTTTGAAGAGGTTTTACAACTACAAAATGGCGTTTTTTTTCATGAAAAATTGCAGTTTTTACTTTGAACATCAATCAAAACTTTGAAATTTAAAAAAAAAATTAGTTGAAGAGTTATCAGATATGCCTATTCGAAAAGATTTTCCATTGGAATTCAGTAATTCTGTCGATTCTTCAAAGGTATCAATAGATAAAATTATTCATATTTATACCGATCTAGAATAGACCGATGAAGGAAATATTTCCAGAGCAAATTTTTGTAAATACGAGCACCCTCACTGATCGTCTTCTCGTAAAAAATGATACCTACATACTACAGCAAAACAATTGACAGCCAACTCATGAATTTTTTTCGAAAATTATGTTTTGAACTCTGTTAATAAAAAAAATCTTGGTTAAGATATAACAAAAATGTTTATAATTACAAAATAACTGCTTTGTCACTTATTTATTTGCCGAACAAATAATCTCAAAGTGTTACTTTATCAAATAATTTAATAATCAATACATTTACGTTTACATTCACAAATCTCTAACATCCATTCATAGAGCTCTTAGCTGACGTCTTACAATTGCAGTATCGCAAATATCCTCCTCCTCCTCTTCACTGCCGCATTCATAATTTTAATTTATAAATATTCCCACTTTTATAATTTTTTTTCCATTTACAATGTATTCGGATTTGTTCACTTTTACTTGACACATTTCTTTCGCACAACTAGAGTCGCGGTGGTCGAAATCTAGTACCACAAAGTTAGCAACTCGATCGCTTGGTCGAGCGTAATACGGATTGTCACCGTTTAGTCGAATCAACTTTAATTCTATCCCAGTCGGTGTTGAACAGTCGTTCGCACCGCACGCGTATATCTCTTGGCTCCTGGAAATTTTTTCTGGCTACCTAGAGTTTTATTGATTCAGGGCTTCAGTCTTTTCAAGGCTACCTGAATCACTAACAGTCTTTTTATAGACTAACAATTAGTCTGCCTTTCTCAAGGCTATACAAAGAGTGATATTCTAATATAATTTGACTTTTTCAAGACTAAGAAATTAATCAGCTTTTTTAAGGCTTGCTATTCAAAGAACTATTCATCGAACTAATCAGTCTTTATTAAGAATACCACAAAATCAGTCTTTTTCAAGACTTTTCCAAACTAGGAGTATAATCAAAGACTAATAACCTAGTTAATTTAATTTCAAATTTCATTCATTACAAAAATGTCTGCGTCCAACCGAAAAGGCAACAAGCCTAAGGCTAAAAATAATTCAATACGGAATAAATCACAATCCGTTGTTCAACATTTTTCTAATAACATTCACAATCTTATAGAATCTGAATGTAAAAGTAAAAGACAACGGACGGATTTCCCTTCCGTCGATTCTATGCCGTCTAACAATATTAACGAGATTCTTCCTGAATCCGATTGTAGCGACATAGAAGAAATTTCTTCAAAAATTCCCAAAATGGACGCTTGTCGTTCTGGGAAGAAACATCAATCTATGCCACCAGTGACGGTGATGATTTCCGACTTCAAAGCATTCCGTACTGAGCTTTCTACTTTTCTCCCGGAAGTAAAAGTCTCATTTCAAATCGGACGAAGAGGAGAATGTCGAGTCTTGGTTGATGGACTGGAAGATTACGAACGTCTTATTCGATATTTGTCCGAGAAACTTCATAAATTTTATTCATATGATATAAAATCAGACAGACCCTTCAAGGCTGTCTTGAAAGGATTATCAAATGATCAAAGTATTGATGAAATTAAAAATGAATTAAAAGAATTGCTTGGTTTTGCCCCTTCCCAAGTAATACTTATGAAAAAAAGAGCGAATGGTACTTCTAAACCACGCTCTGGAATTTCCCATGAACTTTACCTAATACACTTCAATCGAAGTGATGTAAACAATTTGAAAACTTTAGACAAAGTACGTTTCATTTCCCACATTAAAATTAATTGGGAACATTATAAACGGCATAATCGTATTGCAAACTTAACGCAATGTCGTCGTTGCCAAGGCTTCGGCCATGGAACCAAAAATTGTCATATGGATGTACGGTGTTTGAATTGTGGTAAATCGCATTCGAAAGACGTTTGTGCAATGCATGAAACCACTGATAAAATTTTAAACGCTCATTCGCTGAGATAACAAATCAAATCAACGACCTTAAATTTACAGAACATACCTGAAAATCAAAAAACCGTTACAAATGCCACGCCTTATTCTTCTTAGGCACTTATTTCTTCGAATTTGAAACAAAAAAACTGGTACGCCTTCCAATTCGTCTTCTAACGAAAACAATTTATTGACAGGTAGACCGACCTCGTCATCATTTTCTTCTAAGGTCAGTTATGCTAGTATAACAGGTAGAAATCTACCACCTATTTCTTCTAATGTAAATAATCAAAACACAGAAACGCCTTGCAGTTCATCTTCTAACGAAAACAATTTACTAATAGGTAGACCGGCCAAATCATCTTCTTCTAATGGCAGTCTACCACAAATATTGCCAATTCAATGCCATTCGCTTCTTTAAATGAAGTTGATTTAGGCGATATAACTGAAAATAAAATGATCTACCTACAGAATCAAGTTTTTCAAATGATCATCCGAATGAATTCGACTTCATCACTTTTTGAAGCATTTCAAATCGGATGGCAATTCGCAAATATAATTATAATGAATTTAAAATTTAACAGTGATGTTAAATAATTATTTGAATATTTTAAATTGGAATGCTCGATCTTTAAAAACGAGTGAAGATGAATTTTATAATTTTCTCAAAGTTCACAAAATTCATATTGCCATTGTGACAGAAACTTTTCTTAAACCAAATGTCAAATTGAAAAGTAATTCACATTATGTGGTTCATCGATTTGACAGGTTTACTGGAATGGGTTGCCATTTTTGTCCAACGGCAAATTAAACATCGAATTTTACCTTCTTTCAATACTAAAGTTATTGAAAGCTTGGGAATCGAAGTTGAAACCATTCATGGAATATTTCATCGCTGGAGCATATTTGCCATTCCAATGCACCGGCGAACAATTAAATTTCTTTAAAGGCGATTTGCAAAAACTTACAAGATATCGATCGAAATTTTTCGTAATAGGGGACTTAAATGCTAAGCATGTCCAGTGAAATTGTAGGAAAAATAACAGTAATGGTAAAATACTTCATAATCAACTCTCAGCTGGTTACTTCACAGTTCTTCATCCCAGTAATCAGACTTGTTTCTCTTCCTTGAAAACCCCGTCTACAATTGATCTGGTTCTAACGGATCAAAGTCACATTTGTAGTGAACCGATTACACATGCTGACTTTGACTCAGATCATCTTCCTGTAACATTCAGAGTTTCCAACGAAGCTATAATTAATCCAATTAGTTCTATATTCAACTATCATAGAGCTGATTTGGTTGGATTACAGATCTCACATTGAAAATCATGTGGATCATGAAACTATTTTAGAAAATTCTGCGGACATCGACACAGCAATTGATAATTTGAATCATTACATTATCGAAGCTAGAAATCTTTCAGTTCCCAAAGCTCACACTAAATTAAATTCTCCTATCATCGATGACAATCTTCAACTGCTCATTCGGTTGAAGAATGTTCGACGACGACAATATCAACGTTCTCGTGATCCTGCTATGAAAAACATAGTTAAGGATTTACAAAAAGAAATTAAACATAGATTTACTCTTTTGCGAAATGAAAATTTCGCTAAAGAAGTTGAACAAATTAAACTATATTCTAAACCTTTCTGGAAACTTTCTAAGGTTCTTAAGAAACCTCAGAAACCAATTCCTGCTCTCAAGGAAGGAAATCAAATACTTCTTACAAATGGCGAAAAAGCTCAAAAACTTGCTCAGCAGTTCGAGAGTGTGCACAATTTTAATTTGAACGTTGTGAGTCCTATTGAAAATGAAGTCTCACTGCAATATGATCATATTTCAACTCAAGAGTTATTACAAGATGACATTATTGAGACGAATTTTGATGAAATTAAGTCAATTATTAGGAAGCATAAAAACATGAAAAAGCTCCTGGTAATGATGGAATTTTTAATATTCTTATTAAAAATCTTCCCGATGTTGCCTTGAGACTCCTGGTTAAAATTTTCAACAAGTGTTTTTCATTAGCTTACTTCCCAAAAAGATGGAAAAACGCTAAAGTAATTCCTATCCTCAAACCTAATAAAAATCCAGCAGAAACATCAAGTTATCGACCAATTAGCTTACTTTCTTCTATCAGTAAACTTTTCGAAAAAAATATCTTGTTGAAAATGATGTCTCATATAAATGAGAATTCAATTTTTTTACCAGAGCAGTTTGGATTTCGTCATGAACATTCAACTACTCATCAACTTGTCAGAGTAACGAACATGATAAAATCAAATAAATCTTCTGGGTTATCCACTGGAGTTGCTTTTCTAGACATAGAAAAAGCATTCGACAGTGTTTGGCACAAAGGTTTAATAGCAAAAATGTCTGATTTCCAGTTTCCTATTTATTTGATCAAAATGATTCAAAATTATTTAACTGATCGTACTCTTCAGGTTAGCTATCAGAATTGTAAATCTGAATTGCTACCCGTACGAGCCGGTGTTCCGCAGGGTTCGAGCGTAGCTCCAATCTTGTATAATATTTTCACTTCTGATCTTCCAAATCTACCCGTTGGTTGTCAGAAATCGCTATTCTGTGATGACACAAGTCTGTTAGCCACGGGTAGAAATCTAAGAGTGATCTGCAGTCGCCTACAAAGAAGTTTAAATATTTTCGGTGATTATCTGTCAAAATGGAAAATTAAACCAAATGCAGCAAAAACGCAATTAATTATCTTTCCTCACAAGCCAAGAGCTTCTTTTCTTAAACCAACCAATAATCACATTCTCAAATTGAATGGCTTGGAATTGACATGGTCTGATCAAGCTAAATACTTAGCTTTAACGTATGACAAAAAACTCACTTTTAAGGATCACATTGAAGGAATCCAGGCAAAGTGTAATAAATATATTAAATGTTTATATCCTCTTATAAACAGAAATTCTAGGCTCTGTCTAAAAAACAAATTGTTAATTTATAATCAAATTTTCAGACCAGCCATGCTTTATGCAGTACCAATTTGGTCAAGTTGTTGCTCAACCAAGAAGAAAACGTTTCAAAGGTTTCAGAATAAAATTCTGAAAATGATTTTGAAGTGTCCTCCCTGGTTTAGTACAAATGAGTTACACAGACTCACAAATATAGAACCATAATGTCAAATTTATTTATTTATTTATTTATTTATTTGTCGTCAATCAAAAGTAGACCATAAGGATAATTACAATAATCGTCTTAAATTAGTAAACTATTCTAAATAGATCACTAAATAATGTATAATTTATTATGAGTTAAATAATTATAATTGGCTTACCGAATAGAACTGAAATATTGCTTTAGTTTGTTTTTTGACATAGTGAAATCGACTGCTTCTGAATGCTTGTTGTATACAGCCATCAATTGATTTATTGGCCCATTTTTTGCATAGTTTGTTCGCTGGTGGTTTGTAATAAAAATATTTCGATTTCTTAAAGGCCGAGATGGTATGTAAAAATTTAGTTCGGACAGGAGTTGACTGGAATCTACTCGATTCGAGACAATGTCATTTACAAATGAGACCATTGAAAATTGCGTTCTTTTAATGTTTGAATACTGATCAGCATACAGCGAGCTTTATAGGATGGAAGAGGAAGTCTTTTTTTTTTTCCATAAATACGTTTATTTCTTAAGGCAGTTTACATAAGTTTTTCTTCGCCGTAGCATCACTTTTACATAACATTCTTATCCTAATTTAATTCTAACATAGTCACAACGTTTTGAATTTATTAAAACATATTCTCTTATAGCTTAAATATCATCTTAGGTAACTCGTCATTAATTATGAAATCTACTCGGAAATATTATTTGAACCAAACGATTAACTTCTATAAATTATAAAATAAGCTGTTATTTTCAGACATTTTGTTGATAATTTCATAAACTGTTTCGAGTTTGTTTGTATCATTACATAATTTTTATTCTAATTTAGCTATTGGTTGAACTCATGGACGCAGCTGGGATCAGAACTAAGTCTTAAAAGGGGCCTTTATTAAATTGAAACTCCAATTTTCTTTATGAAATGATAAATAAGTTTCATGTATGAAAGGTCACGACAAGCAAGAATGTCTCGAACTGGGATATTGGATAGTCTACCTTGGGTACGCAAAGAATTTATTAGTTGAGATCTGACATCACGATACTCCACGCATGTCCAAACGACATGATCAATATCTCGATAACCTTCGCCACAAGCACAATGATTAGTCTCGGAGAGCCCAATTCGAAGGAGATGTGCATCTAACGTGTAGTGATTGGACATGAGTCTGGACATCACACGAATGAAATCTCTACTCACATCCAGTCCCCTGAACCATGCCTTTGTCGATATTTTCGGAATAATTGAGTGCATCCACCGACCCAGATCATCTCTATCCCAAGATGCTTGCCAGTTGGCAAGTGTTCTTTGGCGAGACGAGCTATAGAATTCGTTGAAAGCAATTGGTCTCTCATAAATTTCACCCTCAATAGCACCACGTTTGGCTAAAATATCGGCTCTTTCATTGCCAGGAATGGAGCAATGAGCCGGGACCCAGACTATAGTGATTAGATAATTATTATTCAATATGTCGTTCAGACACTGTTTTATTTTACCCAAGAAAAACGGTTCATTTTTGCCAGCAGCGATTGAGCGAATGGCTTCAATTGCACTCAGACTATCTGTGAAGAGGAAATAATGGTTTGGAGATAATGTGACGATTACACTCAAACTATAATGAACTGCTGCTAGCTCTGCTATATAAACAGATGCAGGTTCTTGAAGCCTAAATGAGGCCGAAACATTATTGTTGAACATACCAAACCCTGTCGCTTCTTCAATTCGCGATCCGTCCGTATAAAACATTTTCTCAGAGTCAATATGCCTGAACTTACTTAAAAATATTTTTGGGATTTCCGTCGAGCGTAGATGATCCGGGATTCCATGCACTTCACGCTGCATGGATGTATCGAAAAATAAAGTTGAGTCAGGGGCACTTAGGATGCTGACACGGATAGGAATATATCTTGAAGGGTTGATTTCCTGTGACATATGGTTAAAATATACTGTCATGAATTTTGTTTGAGATCGAAGCTCGACTAGTCGTTCGAAATTATTAATTACCATGGGATTCAGCACCTCACATCTTATTAGCAGGCGTGATGAAAGCTCCCAAAATCGATCTTTTAATGGAAGAACTCCCGCCAGAACTTCAAGACTCATTGTATGTGTCGAATGCATGCACCCTAAGGCAATTCGCAAACAACGGTACTGAATTCGCTCAAGTTTGATAAAATGAGAGTTTGCAGCGGAACGAAAACAAACGCATCCATATTCCATCACTGAAAGTATCGTTGTTTGATACAATTTTATTAGATCTTGCGGATGAGAACCCCACCAAGATCCTGTTATTGTTCGAATAAAATTTACTCTTTGTTGGCATTTCGTTATCAGATACCTAATGTGTCCTCCCCACGTGCATTTGGAATCGAACCACACCCCGAGGTATTTAAAAGTTAAAACCTGTTGGATCATTCTTCCCATCATATGGAGCTGAAGCTGCGCGGGATCATGCTTTCTTGAAAAGACGACTAACTCTGTTTTCTCCGCAGAGAATTCGATACCAAGATGAACAGCCCAAACGGACAAGTTATCTAAGGTATCTTGCAATGGTTTATGCAGATCAATTGCTTTGGGCCCAGTAACTGAAACCACGCCATCATCTGCCAATTGTCTTAGTGTACATGGGGTTACTAGACAGCTGTCAATGTCATTCACGTAAAAATTATAGAGGAGCGGACTGAGGCATGAGCCTTGCGGGAGACCCATGTAGCTAATTCTGAATGTTGCCAAATCGCCATGTGAAAAATACATGCACTTCTCTGACAAAAGGTTGTGCAAATAATTATTTATAACCGCTGGGAGTCCATTTTGGTGGAGCTTGTCTGAAAGAACATCAATGGAAACTGAATCAAATGCTCCTTTAATGTCTAAAAATACAGATGCCATTTGTTGCTTTTGAGCGAAGGCAATTTGGATGTCAGACGAAAGTAATGCAAGGCAATCATTCGTCCCTTTATTTCTACGGAAGCCAAACTGAGTATCTGACAACAAACCGTTCGTCTCGACCCAAGTGTCGAGACGTCGTAGAATAATTTTTTCGAATGCAGGACAACATCGCAATGGGTCTATATGAGTTGTGATTGGAAGCTGGTTTCCCCGGCTTTTGAATGGCGATAACTTTCACTTGTCTCCAGTCAGGCGGAACAATATTTTGCTCAAGAAACTTGTTGAACAATTCCAACAAACGTCTTTTTGCGAGGTCGGGCAGATTCTTCACCAAGTTGAATTTAATTCTGTCCAACCCTGGAGCGTTATTGTTACAAGACAAGAGTGCTATAGAAAATTCCATCATTGAAAATGGGTTATTAATAAAACCATTATTTGGAGGAGATTCCCGTATAATGCTTTGCGTAGGAACAGAATCTGGGCAAACTTTCCTAGCAAAGTCAAATATCCATCGGTTCGAGTATTCATCACTCTCATTGCCCACGTTACGATTCCTCATTCGTCTGGCCGTGTTCCAAAGAGTGCTCATTGAGGTTTCTCTTGACAAACCTTCGACAAAATGTCTCCAATAGCTACATTTCTTGGCCCGAAGTATGCTCTTGTACTTGGTTTCTAAAGTCAAGAAATTTTCAAAATTCTGAGGAGTTCCTCCTCCTCGTTTTAAAAACGTCTTGAAAGCATTTTGTTTCGCGTGCTTAGCATCTGAACACTCTTTGTCCCACCAAGGGTTTGGAGGCCTTCTGTTAGACGATGGACCAAGAAATCGTTTGGTTTGGGCTTGTTCTGCGGCCTCCAGAATCGAACAAACGAGGAAGTCATATTCTTCAAGTGGGGGGAGCTCTTCCATTGAAGTTAAGACACTTGAAATATTACTTTGGTATTTAATCCAGTCTATATTTTTTGTCAAATCATATGGAATATTAACTGAATTAGCAATGCCTTTGTTACTGCTAATTGAGATGATGATTGGTAAATGATCGCTACCATGTAAATCAGGAAATACTTTCCAGGTGCAATCTAGTCGAATTGAAGTCGAACAAAGAGATAAATCTAATGCACTTGGACGTGCCGGAGGTCTTGGGATCCGTGTCATGCTACCCATATTTAGTACCGTCATGCTAAAATTGTCGCAAATATTATATATTAGAGATGATCTGCTATCATTGTAAACGGAACCCCACATCATTCCGTGCGAATTGAAATCTCCTAAAATCAAACGTGGAGCAGGAAGGGCTTCGACAATTTCATTAAGCTGTCGTTGTCCAACTTGAGCTCTTGGAGGAATATATACCGAAGCAATGCAAATGTCCTTTCCTTTAATGTTTATTTGACAAGCAACAACTTCTATACTAGAAGTCGAAGGAATGTTTAATCTATAAAAGGAATAACATTTCTTAATTCCTAAAACCACTCCACCATACGGAGAGTCTCTATCGAGACGTATAATGTTAAAATCATTAAAATTTAAAGCTATGTTTGAAGTAAGCCATGATTCGCATAAAGCAAATACATCACATTTTTGACTATGCAATAAAATTTTAAATGAATCAAGTTTTGGCATGATGCTTCGACAATTCCACTGCAGGACAGTGATTGTATCATTTGCGGCGGGTGATAAATTATCCATCAAAAGATACAAAACCTGAGACAATTGGCCATTGAGCTGATAACTGCTTCAAAAAATTTCTAGCTATTGGAAGGAATGCCATTATGAGGGTCTTTAAGGGTTCAGATATATTGAATGCTGAGAAAATCCATTCAACAATTTCCGAAAACTTCAGTAATCCTGTTGGTGGCTGTGAAATGGAGCCCACTGGATTATTATCTTTTTCTGTACTAGATCCTCAGGAATCATCAGGAATCAGAACAAATTGGCTCAAATGGCACGTTCCCCTTGATATTTGGAGATTTGTGCCTTGCCATCAATTTGTTTTTAGCATCATTTTCCCGATATATAAGAGGGAAGGATTGAAAGGAAATGGAAAGGGTTAGACTAGGAGGATGGGAAAAATTGACGACACAAAAACACATAAAAGCAGAAGTAAATTCTGCACCCCTAAGGGATGCTGAACAATCTGCTGAGGATCACATTTAGTGGAAGCAGAAGGAAATTCTGAACCTCTACGAGGTCCCGAACAGTCTGCTGTTAATAAAACCTCCAACCCCCGAGAGGATTTAGAGATCTTACAAAAGCGACACCATTCTGCACTCCCGGAAGAATGCAGAACGACTCGCAGTATGTACGAGCAGAAGTAAATTCGGTACCCCCCAAAGGATGCCAAACAATCTGCTAAACCCTATTTAAGGTGTATACAGAAGGGATTCATTCACTCCAGGAAGAACAATGAACCCTTCTGACTAAAGCTCCTTACCACATTGGGTGAGAAACGAGAGAATATCCTTCAATTTTAGCTCCGCATACACAGACTCAACCATGTATGGAGAACCAAAAACCCGGATACGTAGCTGCGTCAATACGGGGCAGTTACATATCAGATGATATGAAGTACCATAATCGCATTTACACAAATCACACGAATAATACTCAGCACGTTGAATAGTAGCCATGTGATAATTGAGTTTGCAATGTGCAATGTCAGAGCTCTGACCAGAATACTTCAATGATACTTGGAGAAATGCAGTAGACACTTTGACATTTTCAGATTTAAATCTGGTAGAAATGCTTTTGTCTGAGCACAAGTTTGCAAGCTGCGCCAGTAGCTGGCATGTTTGGATACAGCCCAAGAACGAATCTTGTGCTTTATCCAACTAGTTGAAAGTGGTAAAGCTGGTTCAGGACCAACGAAATCATTCGTTGCACCAGCTCTAGCCAACTCATCAGCCCATTCATTTCCAGTAATACCAGAATGGCCGGGTACCCATAAGAAGTAAACAGCATTTGAAATGCTGAGGTCTTCAATTTGAGTTCGACATGCGATCACTAGATTCGACCGTGAGTCATTCGAACTGAGTGCTTTTAAGGCTGCCTGACTGTCGGAACAAAAATAAATTCGTTTACCACAGATCCTCTGCTGAATTGCCGATTGTACTCCACACAGAATCGCGTAGATTTCTGCTTGGAACACAGTACAGTATCTACCAAGTGAATGAGACTGCTTCAACCTATTTCACGACAGTAGACACCAGCACCAGCACGACAATTCAACAGAGAACCGTCCGTAAAACAAACTATGTGTTCATCAAGTTGTCGTTCCAGACAACCAGACAATCATTCCTAACGAAGAGGATAGCTCACATTGAATGTTTTAAAAGGAAAACTGCATGTGAGAGTTAGGTCACTAGGAGCGAGTAAATACTCATCCCACGGAACCATTTGAGACCACAAGCGAGTGTGACTGGTACCATATTCTAATGGGTTACTGTTCCAAAGCCCTGTAACCCTAAGACGGTATGCACAAGATAATGCTTCTTGTTTTAGGAACACATATAGTGGTTTAATGCACAGTAGCGCCTCTAGAGCAGCAGTAGGAGTTGTCGTGAATGCTCCTGTCATCGCCATTAGGACCATCCTTTGGAGATGATTTAGCTTTGACTGAACTGTCGCGACTTCTCCTTTCTGCCACCATACAAGACATCCATATGCTAAAATTGGTCTAACGATAGTTGTGTAGATCCAATGAATATATCTGGGTTTGAGTCCCCATGATTTTCCAAAAGCTCGTCTGCATTGGCCGAAAGCCATGCAAGCTCTTTTAATCCTGAAATCAATGTGAGCAGACCAATTCAGTTTTGAGTCAAGAATAACCCCGACGTATTTAACTTGATCGACCACAGTGACCCCTGAAGCAAAGAACTGCAACGGACGAGCTCCTGTAATTATCTTACGATGAGTGAAAAGCACCATTGATGTTTTGCCCGGATTTACAGATAATCCAAACCTGACAACACCATTGTTCAACAGATCGCAGGGCTTGCTGCATTAAATCAAAGAGAGTGTTAATGCTTATACCGGTCATCAATATATGATAATCGTCGGCAAAACCATAAGTCGGAAATCCAAGGTTATTAAGTTTCCTTAACAAACTATCAGCGACTAGGTTCCATAAAAGTGGGGATAGTACACCACCTTGAGGACACCCACAGACACTCAGCTTTCTAATCTCTGGCCTGCCGAAGCGATGATCAAAGAAGTTGATTGCTAAGCATTGCGTGTATCCAGTAAGGGAAAAACCCAAGATATTCCGTTCACGACTGCAATGTTTAACCTCCTGCAGCCATTCATCCATCGGCACGGAAATACACCTTGACTTAGGAGTTCCTATTTTTGTGGCCTTTTACGACATGGAATAGGAAACCAGTGGATCAATTCTTGGTAAAAAATAATTCCGCCGGATGCCACACGGCTTACCTGTTTGGTGGACTTATACCACCGGTACAGGTGGACCGTAGCGTTATTCTTAGCAGTTGGGAAACCGCTACCGACACTAGTTTTGGCATGATGCTTCGACAATTCCACTGCAGGACAGTGATTGTATCATTTGCGGCGGGTGATAAATTATCCATCAAAAGATACAAAACCTGAGACAATTGGCCATTGAGCTGATAACTGCTTCAAAAAATTTCTAGCTATTGGAAGGAATGCCATTATGAGGGTCTTTAAGGGTTCAGATATATTGAATGCTGAGAAAATCCATTCAACAATTTCCGAAAACTTCAGTAATCCTGTTGGTGGCTGTGAAATGGAGCCCACTGGATTATTATCTTTTTCTGTACTAGATCCTGGATTGGTTTGTGAATTTGACAAACCAGGAGGCACAGTCTTTGGTTTTGACTTTTTTTGTTTAACACGGGGATCTTTTTTTGAAGATGAAACTTTAGGTGTCTTTTTTGGTAATTTGGAAGAAGACTTCTTTCTCTTAACTGACCCTTGGGTAGTGATAAACGAATTACCTTCACTATTTTCGTCAGAGTCAGAGTCCTCTGTTTCCTCTAGATGTGAAAACCCGTTTTCGGTTTCCAAAGGAGGGACATCAATGGCCGTTTTAAGCATTTCTGCATATGTGCGCTTAGACCGTGCTTTTAAAGAAAGCTTAATTTTGTCTTTGTGCACTTTAAATGCAGTGCATACTGAAATATCCTCATGAGGACTTTCCCCACAATAAATACATTTTTCAATTTCCTTGTTGCAATCATTATCTTTATGAGGCCCTTCACACTTAATACATTTTGGTTTATTGCTACAGTAAGTAGCTGTGTGTCCGAATTTTTTGCAGTTCGTACAATTCATTACATTTGGAACAAAAAGCCGAACAGGGAGGCGAATTTTATCGACATAGACATGGGACGGCAACGCAGACCCGGCAAATGTCACTCGAAACGAGTCTGATGGGCGATAAACTTTTTTTCCCTCTTCATAAACTACTGAGTACAGTTGTTTGCACTCCAGTATTTTCACACCCTCAAGCATAGAGTTCTTGAAACGACCAACACCATGCTTGAGTAAATCATCTACCGAAAGACTCGCTTCGGTAACAACACCGTCAATTTCGACATCTTTGGAGGGTATGTAAACTTTATACTCTTTAATGAAATGTTCCGAAGAGACAATATCATTCGCGTGTTTCAAATTATTTACCACAACACGAATTTTATCGTTATTTACTTTTATGATCTCTTTGATTGAAGAGTATCGTGATGTCAAACCTTTAGAAATTTGGTAAATGTTTAATGGCTTTGATATACGTCTAAAAAAGACTATCCAAGGCCCAGAAGAGCTCTCCTGATATTTTTTCGTTCGTGGGGGTATCGGATTCATGCTAGGATTTACGTCCATGGATTCATCCATTACATTAAAATTTTTAACTAAACTTTAAAATAAAATTTGAAACCAACACTACACAGTACTTAAACAAAAGGAAAAGAAAAAACTTCTACCTTGAAATTGTTGTCTATCTCCGTTGCACTGCCGTGTAGATCCTCGTTGCTCTAGATGTTCTTGTTGGATGTATCTGGACGTTGATACAATGCTGAAGCTCACTGTAGCGATAGAATATGATGAGATGCTACTGCTACCTGACATCCAGCACCACTCGAATTCCGATTTGCTTTCGTCTTCGCCAGCTGTAACCAGCGCAGGTCACCGGTGTATACCTGCGTGTTGTATGGCAGTGGAAAGACCGAGTTGTCTTGTCTCCTTCTTCCTTGTGCTCCGCACCGATATGCTTCTGCACCGAAGTGCCTTCGCACCGGTGTGCCTTTGCACTCTCCTGCTTCTATGTGCCTTTGCACTCTTCCTCTTCGATGTGCCTTTGCACTCTCCTGCTCAGCACTTGTGGCTGTATATTGCGGCCTGGGTAGAGTTTGGGAAACGCCCTTTGTTGTTTCCTTCACCAGCTTGGCCCAGCACTAGGGCTCTCTTATGCAGCACGACTATACGTTTTAACGGCTGCTGCCAACAGGTTTCTACCTGTAGTTCAACCGTTGTCGTATTTAACGCGTGTAAACTAACCAGCGTTATTAAACTGTACGCTTCTATACACAACCTTCTCGGTTGAACGGCTATTACTGAATGATGAGGAAGTCTTGTCCAACCTAATTTACGAAGTGCAAATAACAAAAATTGTTTTTGAACTGATTCAATTCGATCTTCCCATGTGATTAAGCAAGGTGACCAAACTAAGCTACAGTATGCTAGTACTGACCGAACATAGGCAATGTATAATGTTTTAATTGTATACGGATCGTGAAAACAGTAACAAAATCGTTTTATGAATCCTAGCATGTTATTGGCTCTGTTTATGATTGTATTATAATGGTCAACAAAAGTCATTTTAGAATCTAGTATTATTCCTAAGTCCCTAATTCTTTCGCATTTTTGAACTGTTTGACTTCCAAGAGTAAGTATCAAGTCAGGTGTATTTCGTTTTTTACTGAATGTTATTCTACTGCATTTTTTCACATTTAGTTGAAGAAGACTTTTGTTACACCATGTATAAAAAGAAAGAATTTCTTCTTGATAAACCTTGGCATCCTCACTTTTCTCTATTTCTAAAAATAGTTTTATATCGTCTGCGTATATTAGAATTTTTATTTTTTTTTTAAAAGAAAGGAAATGTCGTTTACAAACAAGATAAATAAAAGAGGACCTAAATGAGATCCCTGGGGGACCCCGGAACTGACGTGAATGGGGCTCGACTTTTTACCCTTAAATTTAACAATTTGTTGACGATTTGTTAGATAAGATTCCAACCATTTAAGAAGACCTGATAAGATTCCCAATTTCTGTAATTTGAACATAAGCATGGGTATGTCAACACGATCGAATGCTTTGCTGAAATCTGTATAAAGAGCTTCAATGTAATTTCCCTTGTCCATAGCGGTCAGGGTATAGTGGACGAATTCAAGCAAATTAGTAGTAGTGGAACGTCCTTTGAAAAATCCATGTTGCATGTGAGTAATTCTATTTTTTATTTGACTAAACAGTTTGTCATTAACGATCGCTTCAAAGAGCTTCGGAATGCAAGAAAGAATAGCAATCCCGCGATAGTTGCATATGTCTGCTTTTTTCCCATTTTTGAAAATTGGTATAAGGAAAGAGTTTTTCCACGTATCTGGAAAAACTCCAGACTGAAGCGAATTATTAAAAAGCCAGCACAAAGGGGATGCAAGATCTAATGCTAAATTTTTCATAAATATGGGTGGAATCCCATCAGGTCCGGCACTTTTAGAGACATCCAATTTGTTTAGGGCATCTATTATGTCTAGCACTTCGATTTGATTTACATTAATATCTTCAGTAAACTCTGGAAAGAAATTAAAATATTCACGATCGCGATCATCTTCGTATAGATTTGTTGAAAAAATTTAGCGAAAAGATTACAAATTTCTTGTGAGTTATTACCAATGTTTTCCTGTAAATACATTCTTGACGGAAAGTTTTCTGATTTCAATTTGTTTCTAACATAACTAAAGATTTTTTTTGGGCAAGACTTTATTTCCTGTTCAGTTCTTGAGTTATACTCTTTGAATGCAGTATCAATTGCTAAACTTAGTTGGTCACAGATGTGTATGTAATTCGATAAATTGTCACTATTATTTTCTCTTTTGTACTTTTTATGAGCTTTTTGTTTTCGATTTCTTAAATTTCTAATATGCTCGTTATACCAAACAGGATACTTTGAATTATTTTGTCGCCTAATTTTCTTTAATGGGACATGTTCATTTATTATGTCGTACAGCCGTGCGTAGAAAATATCGACTGAAATTTCGACATTTCCTTCGTTTCTAAGGAGTTCTTGCCAATCTATTTCTCGTAGCTTACGACTAATACTATCATAATTTGCTGAGTGGTAATCGAAAATCTCCTCATACTCGTAGTCGTCGGGTCTATTAATCTGATGTATAAATATTGAGAACTCGATTGCTGTATGAAAAACTTAATTTTTCCACAATGGAGTTGGTGATTCTATTACACAAAAATCATCGTGAATATTAGTAAATAAAAAATCTAAATAACAGTTTTGCTGATTTTTTACATGATTAATTTGATTAAGACCTAATTGAATCATTTCGGCGTCAAATTCTGCTAAAACAGCAATGAGAACACCTCCCCCCGATTTTTTATCAGATGTATGGAGCTCACGATCGTTTCTAAAAACGTTGTAAATGTTTCCGGAGACTTCCGTGCTGTTAACGCTATCATCCCAACTAGTTTCGGTTGCTAGAATAATTCCATACGAACACCCTAAAATATTTTTATGGATTTCATTAATCTTAAGTGCGCTCTTCATACGGTTAAAATTTTGACAATATGCTACGATTTCTGTCGACGACGCTAGATGAGGAGATCTTATTGAGGATGATTGTTGACTTATGATAATATTGTCAAATAATATTATAAGCAAATTCAGACAAAAATCGATGCAATCTTCAATTGAATCGATTCGCTCTCTGTGTTAGTTAGTAAGTTAGTATATAAGTTCCTTTTCCCCATTACACAATACAAGTAGGTTTAGAATTTTCCCTACACAAAAATCTCAGAATTGCGGAGGCAAACGATGTCCACATGGTAATAACCAAATCATATATATAATAGGGCTGAAAAGTCACCACTTGTAGCTGAACACCCAATTTAAATCTTAATAATTTAATTTTAACTCATATTCCAATAAATAGTTATTTAAAAAAAAAACTTTAACTTTAAACTGCAACTAGTTTATTAGTTATAATGACAAATTTGGTGTTAAAAACAGCTAATCCAAAAACAGTAATGCGAATTTTGGTCGTTCCGTGCCTAAGAACTCTGTATAAGTTCTTGATTTGATAATATGAAATAGTTTAAAGTCATATACCTAATCGAAAAATTTGAGTCGTTGAGACAAAGTAAGAATATGAACGACCCAAGAGGACATCCATGAGGAACTCCGTAGGTAACAGCAAATGGTAAAATAGTATAGTCTCCCATTTTCACTTTCATTTCGCAGCCAAGTAGATATGTAAGAATTGATCAAAATTATTCTTTACATAATTATTATCAGCAGAGATTCCTATGGTACTGGAAACATTTCTAGGCTGTGTACCAACCAGAACATAAATAAAGTGTCAAGCTACTGCGTAAAATTCCGAAGCATTCTATTAAAACCGGTCCGTCCCCGTCCCTGTTAAATTAATTTGAAAGGTTTAACGAAGATACGAATCTCACATTCAGCTAGTGTCTAATTTACAGACTCATATTTCTGCCTAATGAGTCCCGAATACCCGGGCCATCCATCCCAAAAGCCCCAAAATGACTAAATGAGTGTAAGAAGTACTACTTCTATGGTATTAGTTCCGTTACCGGAACAGTTCCGCTTTGATTCTTTACTTGGAAATTACTGTCGAACGGCTCACCTTCAGCTGAGAACAGCTTGCCGAAACGGGTGGGTAACCTTTTTGTCGAAAGTGCGCAATTTCTCAGCAGACCTACCGGTTCTGCAATGAAAATAGTCGTAAATTCTTACATTTCGTCTCGTGGGGTTGAAAGGGGACCAGCCCCTAACGAACACGACTCTTGCCTTAGTTCTCTTGTACTCGATGGTAGGCAGCTTGAGTTTAAACTTTGTTCCACCTAAGATTTTTTTATTTCCTTCTCTCTCTCTCTCTCTCTCTCTCTCTCTCTCCCAAACAGGATGGAATGAAGAAGCCTCAGCATTCTCGACTCACTCTAGGCCAGGTCACTACAGAATGCCAACATCACCAGCATCAACAATAATTCCCCTTCCACTCCGAAGGGAGTTGTAAATTGAAAACTGTAAGCCCTCGGTTCATTTTCATGCTGCACCATCGCATTTGGGAACCGTAACAAAATGGAGCTTAATTCCCAGCGTCGAGCGTTGGCGTCATCGTCGTCGTTGGCACTGCACTGCCACTGCGATCGACTTCAGCACTAAACAGAAGCCGTGCACCATTCCGACCGGGCCAGAGAGCGCGCGCGAATCCGCAGGTCCCAAAGCCATCGCAGAGCCAGGCCTTCGCCCAAAATGGGGTCGAGTAAAGTGCGCACGTGAAATAAATTTTCATAATGCGTTCAGTCGAGGATATTTATCGTCGGTACACAGCTCAGCGGGTGTGGGATTTTCCGATGCCGGTTCCGTTCCTTCCGAGAGAGCACAAACGACGCTAATGAAGTTTGGCCGACTGCCGGCAGGAAATGCTCCGTGCTTCTGAGGCAATACGTCGTTGTGGAACTGGCCGAGGCATTAGCATAATTCCTACATTGAATTGCCAATCGACATTCAGTGTGGTCTGAGTCTTTCATCACGGTGTTGTAATTCAGTTTGCAATTATAGGTTTAAGGTAACGTAATGTAATATGTGTAATATATTGTCCGAGCTATCTGGAATCGTTTGTCGGAATACATTCTCTATGGGAGTACGAGGAACGACTTAGTCACAAATGCGTGAAAAGTTGAAAGCTTAACCAATTTAAATTTAAAAAAAGTTCACCCACAACTCCGGGTAGTTGGATGGATTCGCCTCTTTCGGTACAAGTGGAGTCCATATTCGCTTTCTACCATTCCGACAAGAAGCTAATTCATACCAGAATAGCGAGAATCTTTAGGCGTTTTTCACAGTATATTCACTTGTTTACTCTTGCTCGATCACAGCTGCATATTGCCCGCCAAACCAAATATTTTTTAGGAAACTTGATCTTTTCTTCGTCCTGAAATGCTTCTCTACGCTATTCCGTTACATGGAAATATAAAAAGATATTCCGGTAAGCAGATAACAGTCTTCCAATACATAACTTTCATCATCCATTATCACGCAGGGAAACTTCGTAAAATATTTGCGATACAACCTGCGAGCCCGGAATTAAGCAAGTAGAAGTATGTAAGAAATTTGGAGACATTTTTTTTTCTTTACAAGGTACGTACCGAAAGATCTGGTCTCTTCGGCAATATTTCCATGACCTTTGGTTTTTCTGGTGGTTCCTGATATCCCTTTTTGCTTTACTTTCAGCCTTCCCGGCTATCGTATCGAAAGATTTAAGTCTGCAAAATATTTCACGCGAGTAAGTATTTCCTTTATTTGGAGTGTCCACATTTTATCGCTAAACAAGCCTTTCCAAAGTTAAGGTCTAGGATTAACTTTCCAGAATCCCGGATCATAATTCAGTTCCAAAGTTTAATGCTAGAATTTATTCTAACTCTGAAAATAAATCCCAGAATATAGTTCCAGATTCCCGGATTCAAATTCAGCTTCAGATTTAGAATTCAGAACTTAAGCTCCGAGGCCTGGTCTCGAAATAAGTTTCACATGTAATAAATATAACCAATCGTAGCACCTTTACCACTGTGCGACTTGTGTGACGACGCCTCGTAACATGGATGAAACGCACAGTAACTTTGTAACGTTTAAATAGCTTCTTTAACTTCTACGGAAGCGTAACGGTTTACTGTAAAACAAGTGGACACTAATCTATAAATTTGTATTTTAAATTTTACCTAAGAAACAAGTAACAGTTCACAATGCACAGCAAGGAAAGGCATAGATACTAACGATAACGATAGTTGGAAAAAGTAACGCATGTAATGAGCTGACAAAAAAGTAACGCATGTAACGCTTCGTAGGGCCAATAACTGACAAAAAAGTAACGCATGTAACGCTTCGTAGGGCCAATATCTGTCAAAAAAAGTAACGCATGTAACGCTTCGTAACGCCTATAGCTTACAAAAAAGTAACGCATGTAACGCTTCGTAACGCCTATAGCTTACAAAAACGTAACACATGTAATGCTTCGTAGGGCCAATAACTGACAAAAAAGTAACGCATGTAACGCCAATAGCTGACAAAAAAGTAACGCATGTAACGCTTCGTAACGCCTATAGCTGACAAAGAAAGTAACGCATGTAAAGCTTCGTAATGCCTATAGCTGACAAAAAGTAACGCATGTAACGCCTCGTAACGCCTATAGCTGACAAAAAAGTAACGCATGTAACGCTTCGTAACGCCTATAGCTTACAAAAACGTAACACATGTAATGCTTCGTAGGGCCAATAACTGACAAAAAAGTAACGCATGTAACGCCAATAGCTGACAAAAAAGTAACGCATGTAACGCTTCGTAACGCCAGTAACGGACAAAAAATAACGCTTGTAACGCTTCGTAATACCAATAGTTGACATAAAAAGTAACGCATGTAACGCTTGATAGGACCAATAACTGATATAAAAAAGTAACGCTTGTAACGCTTCGTAACGCCAATAGCTGACAAAAAAGTAACGCATGTAATGCTTCGTAACGCCTATAGCTGACAAAGAAAGTAACGCATGTAAAGCTTCGTAATGCCTATAGCTGACAAAAAGTAACGCATGTAACGCCTCGTAACGCCTATAGCTGACAAAACAGTAACGCATTAACGCTTCGTAACGCCAATAGCTGACAAAAAAGTAACGCATGTAACGCTTCGTAACACCTACAGCTGAAAAAAAGTAACGCAGGTAACGCTTCGTAGGACCTATAGCGGACATAAAAATTACCCCTTCGTAATGCCAGAAGCTAACAAAAAAGTAACGTGCTTCGTAACGCCTATAGCTGACAAAGAAAGTAACGCATGTAACGCTTCGTAACGCCAATAACTGACAAAAAATAACGCTTGTAACGCTTCGTAATACCAATAGTTGATATAAAAAGTAACGCATGTAACGCCTATAGCTGACAAAAAAGTAACGCTTCAGACCGCATAGAGATAATAAAAAATAACGCATGTAAAGCTTCGTAACGCCTACAGCTGACAAAGAAAGTAACGCATGTAACGCTTCGTAACGCCAATAACTGACTAAAAATAACGCATGTTATGCTTCGTAACGTCAATAGCTGTCAAAGAAGTAACGCTTGTAACACTTCGTAAAAACTATAACTTTCAAACCAGTAATGCATCCAGCGCATCGTAAAGACAATAATTACTGAATCAAATCAATTGAATATCACGCATATAACTTCTAAATTCTGGAACTGAATTCTCGAACTTAATTCTGGATCTAGTATTAAATTTTGGAACTGAATTGTGGACCTAATTTTAGAATCTGTACTCTGAACCGCTTCTGATTTTTTGTTTCAATACCGAAATTAGTTCCAGCATTCCGATTCTAAAGTCTTGAACAGTATTCTGGAGCTGAATTCCGAAACAAAATTCTAAAACTGGATTCTAAACCTGAATTCAGCATATGAATTCTATACCAGAATTGGGCTCTGAAAGTAAATTCTAGACCAGAACCTGAACACAGCGAAAATATGTTAAACAATTGGAGGCATTACTCGCGGGAGATCCGGGTCAAACGCAAGACGAGTTGGCAAAATCATTGGAAATGATTCAACGAGCAGCTTCTGTACGATTAAAGTCCATGAGAATGATTCAAAAGCAAAGCAGTTGGGTGCCTTATAAACTGAAACCGAGAGACATTGATAGGCGATTTTTCAGTCGAGTTACTGGGGATGAAAAATGGATATTATATGACAACCACAAGAAGAAAAAATACTACTCGATGCCGGTCAGTTGCACCAAAAGCTTGTCGATGTTTAGCGTTATCACCATAAACTGATAAATCATGTGTAGAATGGTTTCGACGTTTCAAGAATGGAAATTTCAGCATTGAGGACAGGCCAAGGGACAAACAGTTGGTTGCATTACTTCATGAAGATCCGAGTCAATCGCAAGAGGAACTTTTAAAATCATGGGAAATTACTCAACGAGTAGTTTCTGTGCGATAAAAGTCCATGGAAATGATTCAAAAGCAAGTTAGTTGGGTGCCTTATGCACTGAAACCGAGAGACATTGAAAGCCGATGTTTCAGTCGAGTTACAGGGGATAAAAAATGGATATTCTATGACAACCACAAGAAGAAAAAATACTACTCGATGCCCGGTCAATTGTTACCATCGACCTCAACATCAACACCAGAGCAGAATATTCATGGTTCGAAGGTTATGTTGTGCATCTAATGGGACCAAATTGGTGTTGTTTACTATGAGCTGCTTCAAGCAGGAAATACTATAACGGACGATCGGTATAGACTGCAATTAATGCGTTTGAGCCGTGCATTACGAGAATAACAGCCGGAATACAAGCAAACACATGATAAAGTTAATCTCCTACATGACAATGCTCGACCTCACGTCGCAAAAGTTGTGAAATAACATTCTGAAATGCTCAAGTGGGATATTTTACCGCACCCGTCGTATTCACCTAACATTGCTCCTTCAGATTACTGGTTGTTCCGACAGATGCAGCACGGCATGGTTTACTTCTTCCGCAGAAATCGAAAATTGCCTTCAAATATGGATCACCTCAAAAGACGAGACATTGTTTCGAAATGAAATTCGAAAATTACCTGAGAGGTGGGAAAAAGTAGTAACTAAATTCTTTAAATTCTTTTTATTTTGAAATAAATGCATTTCTGACAAAAAAAAAAACGGGCCGAGGTTATTTGTACTTCCAATATGTATATAATTTTTCAAACTTCAAATATGAGTAAATAATTAGACTTATTTCTTGCGCTTCACAGTACGAAATGGTATTTTAATTCACCTTAATGAAATTTACAAAATTTCAACTTTTTTCAACATTTTTAATAAGATATAATTTCTAAAATTAATATTAAAAACAACAAGACTCAATGCTAAAATCCACTTAAAATATTAATTTGAATTAGCAGAAATATTATTGAATTTATGAACATCTTCTGTTGAATTCAATTATTCATATTGGATGAGAATTTTGCTTGTGATTTTGCTATTTCAACTTAAAGATTACTTAGAAGAAAATGGAATGTGTCTTTGCTAAGAGATGACAGAACATTTAATTGGTGAGAATAATAAATAACAAATCCAAATTTTACAATAGTAAGATTATTTGAGTTGTCCCAAAAAATAACTAACTAATATAAATAAATCAACTATTTTGTTCGCCAAAATGCTGATTTCAGTCTTTGCGTGTGGTTATTCCACCCGTGCCAAACTATTCTATTGAATTAAATTAATTTATTCACAAAATCCAAACAAAAGTAAAGCACAGTCAATCTTTCATCGTCGATTTAATTTCGTCGTCTTATGCTTATGACAGACATGTGATATCGGAATCACTGTACGCCATGAAATCACATGTCTGTCACCCTGAATCATGGTGGTATCACGCGAGCATCATGATACAACGATGATTTCCGTACTACGGTCATTTATCGTTGTACTGTGCAAAATCACATCTCTGTTTACTGCTACCAGCGCCATTGGCGAGCGATGGTGAGCTCACGAAACAATATTTCCTTCTTCTGAGTATCGAACAATAAACAACCTTGATTTTATCTTGAAAAAAGAAAGAAAACTTGTTTTTAAATTATTTAGAAAGAGTCTTATTTCGGGTATGAATAGAGAACAGCGAATCATGTCTGTCAGTGTGGGTGAATTGAAGCAGAACACGTACCAAGTAACAAATTCAATTTAATAAATACTTGTAGTAGTTTTCAGTTTTACTTCATTAATATAACATAACAACTTTAAACTCCTCAAACACCTAATAAAACCATTATGAGATTATACTCCAACCTACTAGACTATCTTTTTAGATATGAAGCAAAATGAAGCATCTAACCTATGTCATATCTATTCCGGAATGATTTAAAATTCAAGAAAGTTTTAAAATCAGCTTTATGACAAACATAATCCTTTTTATGAAAATTTCGTAATGAATAAACTGTTACGTTGATAGCATTTTTCTTGAAAATGTGTGTGCCATGCCGTTTCTGATAATTAAAAACTAAAACTATCTTAGATTTAGTTACTATTATGAGGCTCAATGTTAAAAGTTTACGCGCTCTTATATAAAAAGGTGAAAAAGAAAGTTATGACTGAACACCTTGAAATTTATGTGGATTTTGCAAAATTCGACAAACAAAATTTGGTGATTCACCTTTTTGGAAGAACTCAGCTTCGTTGCATGAAACATAGTGCTAGTGTTCCGAAAATTTGTTCTAAAAGCCATTTATATTTCCTCCATTTTTACTTTGTGTCAGTGAATGTTACGGTAGAACATCAAAATTATGGATATCAAATTTTCCCTAATGCTAATTACATTTAAAGAATGGAGGAAAAATCCAGTATCCCAGAACAAACGTGTCATAAATGTACTATAAAATGTGATATGAGTGAAACTGTCATCCGATGAACACTCACACATTAAACTAATTTAATAAATCAAAGAGACATTGATTATATATGTCATAAATCAAATACTAGGAATACACATCAAACCACAACAATTTTTGGTTTCTATATTATCGATCATCGGAGCATTAAGCTAAGTTTTGAGTCGTTTCGTTTCACTGTATATTCATTCTGTGCGCAAAACATGTCTGTCACCTCATCGTTGTACGCGTACAGCGTTGTACAGAAATCATTGTACGGGAATCACATGTCTGTCAGCGGTATTAGAGACAATCTTTAACCGATGCTACTGACAACAGGTAGACGATAGGGACGTGTTTACTTCTGGCATGATTACTCATCATCCTGTGCCTTCAATGTAAACAGAACAAAATTTGAAAACAGGGTGAATGAAGTTTCAAAATGTATGATTACACATGCTGAGCTGATAACGTTGACAGTAGATAAATATACAGTCGTGCCTCGTGAAGCTCGATTAGTAGTCGGTCGATGGTTCTTCAAAAGCTGCCAACTGTCATTCGTGTAAGACAGAGACCAATCGACCAATCGCACGCACTGTACCGAACAAGTTCTGACTGCATTCTCACTCGAGCACACTGTGGAGAGAAACTCGTTTGAGTATCATCATGATCGTAAAGTTTTCACTCGCCAGGAAACATGCAACGGCTTGCGGGTAAGATGACTAATTTCGCTAATTTAGAGAAGTTTCCAATCGCCACCAACCGAACACGGGTAAAGCGTGGAAACGAAATGTTTGTGATGGCTGAGTGTGTGTGTTTTGGTACACGCGTCTGTTTTATGACTCAAACGAGGTAAAAGTTAGTCCATTGCAGTTTGGCTTATGCGAACTCTCGACGAACTGCTGCTGCGTCGCACCGCGACGATCCGCGACCCGCCCTTCGAACAATAACTCTGCTTTCTGGTTAAGGACAAAGTTTGGAAAATTTATTAGCTACATTCAGAGCATGCATTACTACTAACAAAGTGTTTGCTCTCGCCTGCATACATCGGGTAAAGCATTCAAGCTTGGACCATTCAAAATTATCACATTGTTATACGACTGTTCGAAAACGGGCGATTTTTTTTTTTTGGTTAGTAATATTTTGCAGGGAGTCAACGTTTTTAATTTTTAGAAAGTTTGCCGAGGCAAATTATTTCGCATTACGATTATATGCGGTTAATAAAACAATCAAGTTATTATGCTGTTCGGTATAAACTATAGAGTTTTCTAACTTTAAACATGTCTTCCTGGAAACAATAATTTTCGAGTTTACTGGAATCAGATTCAGTTCAATATTGCTTTCTATTGCGGCTCGTGAGCCACATGCGGTTTTATTTATTTAAAATGCGAAAGATGAAACTATAAGTTACAATTTCATGGACGGAATTTCTTTTTTTTAAAGAGAACCGCTCGCTTCGGATGACAAATTAAATGCGTTCTTTATTTTTCATCAATAATAATATCGAGTCCTAACGAACTAAAACATAAGATGCCTACTAAGCTCCTGCTGGTCATCGCTGCCGCCGGACTGGTGCTGCTACTTAAGCATTTCAGATGTCGGTGACGAGTGCGTTCGATTGCGCGTGGAAATGGTATTTTTTGTGATTCGATTTCGCCTGGTGATAGCTTATATTCTACATGATTTTCGAAACTATTAACACTGCTTCTCTCTATCGAAAAAGAAAAGTGGAAGAACTTTTTCCCCGGTATTCTAAATAGCGTACGTTTGTTACCCATGCGCTTGAAGAGGCCTATACCTTCTTATGTAACTTTCGGTCAAGATACAAGAATCCCGTGCAAATCACTTGTTACCTATGACAATGACATGTCAATATTGCCAAAAAGCTGTTCACTACGGTAAGCCATGTGATAAACTGGACAAAGAGACAACTACACCAAAGGACAACGGTGCTTCTTTCACACCAACCCCAGTACACCTGTGACAGTAACCAACAACAGGGAAGTATCCCCTTCAACGAAACCATCCAACATATCCCCTATAGAACAAAGTACACCAGCTGCAGTAAACAGCTTGCCATCCAACCAACCAGCAACTGCAAACAATGTACAACAAGGCGCATCTACAGCAACTAGCAACGAAATCAACAACAATATCACCGATGCGGCAATGAATGACGAGACGAACCGCGAACAAATTGCCCCTCAATCCTCGCAGGAGGAAAATGGAAGTTCCTCTCCCCCTAGAAAAAGGGTGACAACGAGATCCAATACAAAAAAAAAATTATCTAAAACTCAGTTAAATCGGCCACGTAAAGCTTGTACGCAAATAGGCCTGAATAAAATATCTTTTAAATAAAAAAAATAAAATTACTGAGCTTCTGCAAAATTTGATATTCTATGGAAATTAACTGTCGAACTGTGACCACTTTGTACTACCTTTGAAGTCGCTTGGACTGTAAAAAAATTTCCCGACATTTTAATTCATAAACTGCCATTTTGACGAAGCCATGGAGGTTCTATGCATGTCCAGAGGATTCACGAATTTTCAAATTTTGTTGGAGATATCACACTTTCGAATTTGGTACAACTCTAGAGTATTTAGTATTGACCAAACACCTTTTAAGTACATAAATGTGCTTCGGTTTTTTTTCTTCCTTTTTTATACATCTAAAACATAGGTATAGAATTCGCTCAAACTTTAGAAAAAAATTCCGAGGCGCAGGTGGATTGGTTATTATTTTAGGAAAACTCAAATACTGAACTTTTCCACATTTTAAAAAAAAATCAGAAACCGAAGCTCTTCAGTGTATCTAATAATTATTCATTAACCAAGTATGAAGTGAGCGTGTTTTTGTTAAAATGAAACGCTTATTTTGAATGAGAAAATTAAAAAAATCGAAATTTTGTTTTCTACACATCGTGTCCATCTTTCCATCCAACATAATTTGTAGATACCTCGCCGATCAGACATCCGATTTTCGACCTTTTCGTAGAAATTGAAATGGTGCTAAGTCAATGCGTGGCTATTCTATAAAAAAAATTTTGAATAGAGTGGTAGATTAAAAAATCAAATGCAATGAAATTCCATAGAATCATCCTACCTCCGTAATTATGAAAATTAAAGGGTTGAAATTTTGGGAAGGTTTTCTCCAGTTCAAGCTCTTTCAAATATGATATAACGGTATGAATTCTCTTTAGGGCAGATTTCAAATTTTGACAGATCCACAATTTTATTGCCAAACGCTTTGTAATCTATTAAATTATCGAACTAATGAACGAATGGTAAGCTATTGGAAATTCGGCAAATATTTGGATAATAAACAAGTTTATGGTTGTCATAGAATCTGTGGCAGACAACTTCTGCACAACAGTTTCAGTTTGTCTGTACAGTCATCAACTGTTTGTCTGTCGACTAGGATCACACTGTGATTTGTAATTACATTGTCACAGAGAATTTGCACACTTTGACTGCATACAGATGGACGGTCAAACCAATTTTGACTGCTTGCAGACAACTGCAAACCGATTACACTATCGCCCTTATTCTGAATAACGTCGTATCGTTTTTTCCCTCATATTACATTTGTACTCCCCATAACGCTAGCAAAATCAAAGGTAGCTATGATTCGATCGAACCACATTCGATCGAAAAATCAATACGTCGTTATTCAGAATAAGGGCGTATATTATAGTCAAACCACACAGACATGACAGTCACGATCTTTTTTTGGCGCACATCTACGGTCCTCCATGAAACTGGCAACAATGGTGATAAACTGGTTGCACTGTTCAGTTCCCATCATCGCATTTATAACACAAATGTCAAACGGTGAGAATCTTTCGATTCGTTAGCTCATTTGTATATATTGAGATTTTATGGTACACTCAATATTTTATTTGTTTTGATGTAATCAGCTAACACCATGATCTCTCGTGTATTTGAATTAATAGCGAAAGGACATTTTACAGTAGATATGAAATACAGCAGTTAAATGGGAATGTATACTTTTCGCGTTGGAAGTAAAGGTAGCTCGGAATTCCAAGTGCTAACACAGTAGATTTCCAACGTTCCATTATGTACTACGAAAAAATCAGAGTAGATTGCATAAATGTTGAAAAATCAAAATCTACGGTTGACGAGTATATGGAAGAAATGAGCATGACCTAGCTTTGGATGCCTATTTTTCGTGCTTTTCCTTTTTTTGGCATTAAAAATGCCTTACTCTTCACTATATGGGGCCGGGTGTCAATTAAAAGTTTTAAAAATAGTCGCGTAACCTTTTTGTGTCATAATTTTGAACGTTAATAACTCGGTCATTTGTTGATGGATTGTTATAATTTAACAACCAATCGATTCGGAAACTTTTAACTTAAACATGTATGACGACGTCGTTTCAGTATTTCAATAGCATACTATTGAAAAAATGGTTTGAATCGACCTATGTTTTCATCCACCAATCCCTGTTGTACAAAATGACGTCAACTTCTTGTTCGGCATAGGAGGCTTTGCGTCATGCATAAAAAACACCGCATCGTTATGCGTAGTATGAAGAGAAATCTATAAAAATAGGCTGCACAATATTTATTTGCCTAGTTGATGTTTGACTGTGAATGAAACAAGTAGCTCGACATTTAACTTAAACTTATGAGATAACGTCATTTGATTATTTCAATTGCATACCATCGAAAAATTGGTTTGAATTGAGTATTTAATTTTGGTTCTCTGGTAACTATCAGGCCAATTTAGAATTATCGGCGATAGATTTTTTGGATCTAATGTGCAGCGCTTGTTCCTCGATGATTTGTTAATGGATTTTCCTAATTTAAATGATTCCAAAGCTTCAATATTGTAAGCTTCAAAATGTTTTAATTTGGCAACGGATCGGTTTACATTTTTAAATCTCCATTACCATACGAACAAAACGGTGGCGCGCAAATGAATTCAGTATAAAGTTGTGTGATGATGATAATCATAGATATTTCTTTTTCATTGTATGTGACTGAACAAGTTGTTGTCTCACCAGGAAATAAACGCTTCAAAAGATTCAAAATTAAATTCTGAAACTTCTAGAAGCGGTCTCCTCGGTTTAGTAGTATAAATGAGTTCCACAGGCTCACATATACAGTACAATTAGATGCAATATTGAATAGTTTCAAAAATAAACTCAAGGTAAGTTTACCTGCGATTTTACATGTATCGTTTGAATAGGAACCCTCGTAGAATTTGGTTAACCGCCAGTTTCAGTTTAATTATTATTTGCTTCAAAACAATAAGCGTCTGATGGCTACACGCGTTGTAACTATGACAATGTTCATTCATTTGTTAATAACATCAAGTTACAATATGAACAAAATTTCGGAATTTTGTTGCGTATCCATTCCGTATATTCCTAATATGCCAAAGCGAAAATCAATGCAAGTAACTAAATATTTGATGCGGACTGTTTCAGATGTTTTCTTCCTCGTATTGTTGCCATATTATTTACCGACACTTTCCGAAGATTATCGACGATTTTGGAGAAAGCAAAGCAAAGCAGTCCTGGCATTACATTCTTTTTGTGGAATTTGGCCTTTCTGTTTCAACAAACCTCGAAGCCGATTCTTAGTGTACAGAATCATTGCATGGCTAGTACTATGGATCCTACTGACACTAAGAATCCTTCCAGGTCGGGGCTCGAACATACGACAACTGGCTTGTAAGACCAACGTCCTATGCATTGTGGCGGTTCGGGACGATTTTGAAGAAGGATTAATAAAATTACACTATTACTGAGTTTACTGGTACAAAATTTTTCGTTAAAATAAATATTTTAAAATTATTGTAGGCACATACATGTCAAACTGCACAAGTTCGTGCAGATAAACTGGCTAATGTAATCGTAGTTTAAGTCTATTAAATAGTAACGAGTAATAGTAATAGTCACGTTGAGCTATTTAGAGCTACTTAGTTCGTTTTAATAATATTAAATTTTAAAATATTCTAATAAGTATTATATATTATAAAGAAATTTGGTGGTTCTTTGAAAGGCTAGAAATATTGTATGTCGCGTTTTAGGCACTTTTGATTCCAAAGTTTTCCGAGCCCTGGTATAGTCTCTTCTCATCCTCTGTTTTCGTTTCAATTAATCACATGGCCGAAATATGAAAAACGAAACGAAAAAACTCATACCACAAAAAGTCCGAACAGTTGATAAACTAGGCAACGGATAATTTATTGCGAAGAGTAGATTCGTTTTGAGAAAAAAAGAATGATATTCTCCCCACTAGCCACATCAATCCTATCCCGCCCAGTAATTATATTCGGTTCCTTACACCGGTAACCCGTCATGTTTGGGACTGTTAACCGAAACTCCGCTTCCAACCCAACCGGTTCCCACGCGAACAATGGCACTCAGTCTAGTTCATTCTGTTGTCATCTTGAATTTTAAAAGTCCCAACATAATGCAAAACGAGTAGCGGCAACGGTTTTGCAAATTTTTCCACTTCCTGCCAGTATCTACTCTAAGCAGTTTCATCCGGATGGATACCTTCTGCTTCGGATGCCACGAGACCGTTGCATATATTTTTTTCCTTCTCGTTTTCCATGGGTTACTACTACTACTACTACTTTCTTGAGCCTTGAATAACTGCGCTGAAATTGTTCGCTCCCTTCGAACTGGTTGCGCAGCTTTCGGCTTTGGTTGTAACGTCAAACGAAGTCCTTTCAACGGTTTCTGTTCCGTACTTCTTGGGCAGAAATTTCTACCAGCGCAAAACTGGGTGGGGTGTTGAAAGAGGAACAAAATCTTTTAAAATTTCTTCGAGAAGGGGAAAACGCACAAACAGGAATTAAATAGCTGGAAGCGTGTGCCGTATGCCAGAGCCTGCTTGGGTTTGTAGGCAAAATCTGCAAAACAAGCATTGCATCACCGTCATCTTCTTCCCCGTCATTGCCATCATCAAGAACAACTTTTTTTTTCGTTCAAAGCAAAGGAAAAACTTTCAACCGTTGATTGCATTGTCCAGGATTTCTCAAAACGATCCCTTTTTGCTGCTAAGACGAAGGTTGGTTCAAGCAGCCGGCGCGCGAATATTATTATTCTTTAATCAAAACGAACAGGCAGCTAGGCTTCCACCGTGTTCAGCTGGCGCAAAAAGCGGTTCCCACCGAAAAATGCTGTTTGGTTGGTTGTTCGACTGGGTGCAATTGCTTGAATTGCACTTGGTGGTGAGAAATTGCGTCACATATCTAGTGTAAGGAAGTGCACTTACGTCCGTATTTTCACGTCCTCCTCCCGTGGACCGTTCGGTTTAGTTCGAGAAGGGGGAAAACAATCACGCGCAGATTCTGCATTAGTTTTGATTTTGACCGGGAGGGTAAGGGGTGCACTGTGTCGGATCTCACCTGGAACCGTGCACCGTGGTGATGTAATTTATGCACCCCGTGGAATGTTCCATGCGTTCCATCGCATTTCGCTTCAAGACAGGCACAAAGTGAACGGATACAATCCGATCGTGGGAATTCCGGTAGGAATACAGGCCGAATAATGTGTATCACGGACTCATTATGCCGATTCACGGTTTCTCACGGTTGGATTGTGGGCCGGATATTCAGGCGAATAACAGTGATGTGTTTACATGCATTATCCGAAGTATTAGAATATGACAAGTGGGGACTTCAAAGGCTAGACAATTTTTGAACGTACCAAAAATTTAAGATTGCTATTTATTCATGATGTTTATTACGATTTACTCATGATCAAAATCTGACATATACACTGAGATTTTTTGACGTATTTTGTGTTTGTTTATTTTACACTGCTTTTTTATGTGGCTTTTTTCAATCGGATTTTCGAAGTTATCCGTTTTTTGCCTTTTTCATATAGAAAGGTTAAGCAATCACTGTGAAAACCGACATTTTAACCGAGACCCGAAGGGCCGAATATCATATACCATTCGACTCAGCTCGACGAACTGAGCAAATGTCTTTATATATATATATATATATATATATATATATATATATATATATATATATATATATATATATATATATATATATATATATATATATATATATATATATATATATATATATATATATATATATATATATATATATATATATATATATATATATATATATATGTGTATATATATATATATATATATAATACGAAAAACAAAATGAATAAAAGGTGCACTGGATTTTCTCAGAGACCACTCAACCGATTTTCTTCAACTAAGACTTAAATTGAAGGCCTTGTAGTTTCATAGGTTGCTATTGAATTTTATCGGGATCTGTCTTCCGGTTCGTAGTTGTAGTTTCATTATTTATCCATTAAATATTAACTTAAACCGGTGAAACAAAATACGCAAAAAAATTTAAAGTGCTCTCAAAATTACACAAATCGATAGCCATTGTCAATAATAAGCTAAGGGGCTGTCCATAGAAAACGGCACGCTTTTTTAGCGATTTTTGATATCCCCCCTGAGGGGTGTAAAAATTAATAACAACAGCAATCCTACAGAAATTTATAACTAAGGATAACGCGTGTCAATTAGACTTTTTCATAATCATGGAACATTGTCAATTTTGTATCTTTGGGAAATGCTCTTTTAACAATCCTTATCAACAGAGTTGAGGAAAATACCGATTTCGTTCGCAATAAAATGAGTACTAGGTTAAGATAAATGCTAGATGAAAGTTTCATGCAAATAATAAGTTTGGATCGTAATCACATTGATATTGTTGATTTGATAGCATTCTCTACGCAATAGCAATGCTTCATTTAAAATTAGTTTACAAAAATATCTCACACCACATAGTGATTAGAGCGACAAAAGACTTTGTTTTACTTCCAGTTGGTTGATGCTGATAATGATGTTTATGATGATGCACTGTTTTTGATAAACTAATGTCGTTTTCGCTTGAGAAAACTGAAACTGACCCAGGGTAGTTTCATCAAACAAACACTTTTCACGAAACTGTGTTGATTTCGCACTTAGCAACGGGGGTTTGAGTAAAACTGATTTAAAAACCAGGTTGGAAACTGACTCGATTTTCAGTTCAACAACGTTGAAACTAGGTTCGAAACTGACTTCAAACAAACGGTTTGACAGCAGTTAGGGTGGAAACTGGGTTAGGTTTGGCATCAAGCGAAAACAACATAAATAAAACGCCTTTTGACATGAATTTAATTTATGGAAGTAACAGGAGCATAGGGTTTGAGCACACAGCAGGCGCTGCGTTTGAAAGGCGCGTTTGAATTGCCGTAGCAAAACCTGCACTCCTCGCGGGTCGATGTTAATAGTAAACAAAAATCAAAATAATAACAAATTTTACCATCATATCTTGTCTTGATACTTCTGTGCTGTCATAGCAATACTTCATATCTTCTTGATATTTCATCGAAGGAATCTTCTTGATAGACTAAGGAGTGTATCGAAAATAAGCTATCCACAAATTTTTCTTTCAAATAAGGATAAAAAACGATATTCTAAACGAGGTTAAACTTGAGCATAATGAAAACCGGATGAAATTTAAATTATTTGTTCACGAATTTTCGAACTTTTGATCGAACGCTCTTCATCAAGTTCCGGACAAGTGTTGTATCGCATTTTTGGACGCTAGAGCCCAAATTTTTTTGAACTCCTGCAAGTTCCTAGCTGCCTTACCAGTCTTCTTGAAGACCCTCTTCACGATTGCCCAGTAACGTTCGACGGGTCGAAGCTGAGGGCAATTTGTTGGATTGATATTTTACTCAATGAAATTTATACTCTTTTCTGCAAGCCAATTGAGAGTGGTTTTGGCATTGTGAACCGACTCTAAATCCGGCCAAAACAGTGGAGGTGTACTATGCTTCTTATATAAAGGCAGCAATCTCTTCTGGAGACACTCAGATCGATAGATTTCTGCATTTATAGCTCCGGTAGTGTAAGAAATGGTTGACTCCAAACTACAGGAACATATTGCTTGCCAAACCAGTACCTTTCGACCGAATTTCTCCACTTGAATCGACCTGTCCGCATCGCTCACATCTTCCCCAACGACGACAGTAAATTATTGTGGACCTGGAAGGGTTTTTTAAGTCCTCCTCTACATAAGTTTCATCGTCCATCAAAACGCATGCATCCAGACACTGCAAAAGACGCGAATACAATTTCCGGGCCCTTGTTGCTGCTTGCTTCTTCTGTTCTACACTTTGGTTTCGAGATTTTCTGCTTCTTGTAGGTCTTCAGGTGATTTCGTCTCTTGATACGCTGGATCATTCCGACACTCGTTCATGCTTTTTTTGCCAAATCATGTATTGACATTGATTTGTTCTTCATGATTAGAGATACCACTTTCTGGTCCAGTTTCAGGTTGGAAGAACCGGGTTTTCTGCCTCTTCCTGGTAGCTCAAACGAATAGTGCTCCCCAAACTTATCAATGATGGTTTTTAACACTGGCATGATGAATTCCAAACCGCTTTGCAGAATTTCAACCGGACAAACAAGTAAACAAACGAATGCTGAAAGCCAAACGCACAGCATACTGGGATCTGAGCATAAAAAACCATCACAAATACATGCGTACAACACAAATGTATGTGGATAGCTTATTTTCGATACACTCCTTAGACAATATCTATTTAGCATCAAGATTTGATATTATATCTTATTTCGTTATTGATGAGACATACCAATTTCATTAAGTACAATTGATCCAGTGGTTCCTTTTTCAAATGGAATACAATTGAATAAACTGCATCAGAATCAGATAAGAGAAAATCTTATGATATACTGTTCTCAATGCTAGAAAATCAAATTACTGAAAAATTCTATTCTTATAAATGTTTTGCTCTTGCTTTGATGTTAAAATGGCAAAATTTTATATTTTGTTGCTATTTTCTCATGCAGACTTTGCAATGATTTTTGATATTTCAGCTCTTATTTCAAACTAAATAATGTTATTTTCTACCATTGAGATGTATGGTTTTAATAATTGGTTTGCAAATCACTTCTACCCGGGCTGTTACTTCTGTGTATGATATTCAAGCTAAACAGGGTAAATTAATCAGCTGCATGACATGCTTTATGATTGAACATGCATATATGTTAATGTTATTTACTGGTTTTATTGACATTACTCCGCCAACATGGTATTCCTGAATGAATTATAAATACATCAAGAAGCATGAAATTTCAATGCGACCGACGAAACAAACTTTTTGAAATTCTTTCTATTTTTATGTGGTTCATATTCCGCATCTGCTTACTACCTATCATTAGATTTCCGAAAGTTAAAAAATCCATAATTCCAAGCGATTAGTGCACTCAAACTCATATACATTGACTAATATTGTCAGTGCATAACTTAAGTTAAACCGTTTGAAGGCATCTTTTTTTACTCATATTAAGCAAAATTTATTAATTTCGCTAATTTACTCGCCCCTCAGTGCACTTTTGCTGATTACAACAGAATTTGCATCATTCATTTCCGAATTGACAAGAAGAAGCTTTTACATTCAACAGAATGTAAACGTTCATTTTGGAGATTTTTTCAAGAAATAATAATAATAATAATAATAATAATAATAATAATAATAATAATAATAATAATAATAATAATAATAATAATAATAATAATAATAATAATAATAATAATAATAATAATAATAATAATAATAATAATAATAATAATAATAATAATAATAATAATAATAATAATAATAATAATAATAATAATAATAATAATAATAATAATAACAATAATAATAATTAATATAATTAGGTATTTCAAAAATGCGCTCATTGAAAATATTGGACGTCACATTCCAACAACCCTCCCCCCTTCCTCCTGTCACAAAAGATCACGTTTTGTGAAAAACCCCTCTCCCCCTTGTGGCGTGACGTCTTTTATGGACAGTCCCTAAACAAATCGGTTGTATAAGATGAGCTCGTATCATAAGTGCGTGTGTTTATTTTCTTTTACCTCTAGCACTGAACCGCAACAAAGTGCTAGAGCAGAGCTATCAAATTCCCTGAGGTGAATGCAGATACTTTCACAGCGGTGTACATGCCGGAAGAAGCGTGGGGCACGCAAAATCAGCAAAACAAAACAATTTATCGTTGAATTTTCGTTTTTCCTTGCAAATTTTTTATAGCAAGGCCAGATCTACAATCTATTAATTGAAGTTCACAGAAGTGTTCGCTCACCATCACGCACCAGTGATCACTTGGGTGTATTTAAGCGAGAGCACGTGAGAGCGATTCGTGCGAAGAGAATGTGATTCTCTCGCACCAGCTTCTTTCAACACAAGCATGCACTCAAAGTCTGTCTAATGGACACTGAGGAGAAGTGTGGAGCACACCAAATGTATCCGCAGTGTACAATTGAAACTTATGCCCTGGTGTATCACTCTAGCAAAATGCCATCTCTGGCCGTACGAACCGACATCGATTATACCGGTTCTCAGGTTCCGGTGCTGTTTCATTCTGTAGGTTATACTAGTTAATGCACAAACAATCCCTTGGTTTCTTTCAAAAATCGAAGAGAAACATTTTGAAAAGAATAACACAGTATTATATATGAGAAACGCACCACTAGGTGGATTAAAACAGGTTTTTTTTGTTTCGTATTAGAAATACAAGAAATGTTGAGAGCTGATGTTATCCAGAATTTTGTTTTAAGTCAACTCTCTGACCCTATTTTTTGCGATTTCAGCAGATCTCAACGTTTCATGCATTTGTAAGACATTTGCCCTTTGACATCCAGGGGCTTTGGTGTTTTTTAGAAGAACGTTTAAAAAACTGTTTTCTTTCAATATTGGAACCTACACAGTTTGAAAAAAAAACCTTGGAATTTACATCTCAAAAAAATTCCTCTCTCTGCACATAAAAGGAGCGTCGTATTTCACACGAATTTATATTCAAGAACATATAAAATTGTGTGATTCGAATATTACATGGCTTGAAATCGAATGAAATGAAAAACAAAAGATCGATAGCAACAGCGCGACTTGAACCGAGAAACATTACATCACTAAGCAAGCCAAGTTATCGACTGAGCCACAGAAGCACATATCTGCTAAATGAATAACATAAAAATCCACACAGCGGTAATTGGTAGCGAATTACACTCTGAGTCTAAAAACATTTTCTGCGAATGGAATATTGCGACATTTGACAAGTTAAGTGGTAAGATTTTTTTTTCTGTGTACAGGTTCCTATAGTTAAAGGGCGGCGTTTGCAAAGGACATAAATGTGATAGCCCAGTGTCTAAGGACATTATTTAAAAATTATCAAAAAAAAATTTCATAGGTGACCAAATCCCTCATATGATGCAACTCATAAAGACTAATTTGTCGAATTATCGAAAATCCCATTTGTAATGACTTAATGTTGGATGGGACTGAATTTTACTGGTTCCGACTGTTATTTTCATTCGTTTAGCAACCTGAGTAGAGTGTGAGATCAAAAAGAAAACTCATGTTGATATTTGCATTTTTTTTCCTAAATACGTTTATTTCTTAAGTCAGTTTACATTAGTTTTTCTTCACCGTAGCATCACTTTTACATAAAATTCTTATCCTAATATAATTCTAAGATAGATTCAAATTTATTAAAACATATTCCTCTTATTACTTAAATATCATCTTAGGTAATTCGCAATTAATTATGAAATCTACTCGGAAATATTATTTCAACCAAACGATTAACTTCTGTAAATTATAAAATAAGCTGTTATTTTTAGACATTTTGTTGATGATTTCATAAACTATTTCGATTTTGTTTGTATCATCACATAATTTCTATTCTAATTTAGTTATTGGTTGAACTCATGGTTGCAGCTGGAATCAGAACTAAGTCTTAAAAGGGTCCTTTATTAAATTGAAACTCCAATTTTCTTTATGAAATGATAAATAAGTTTCATGTATGAAAGGTCACGACAAGCAAGAATGTCTCGAACTGGGATATTGGATAGTTTACCTTGGGTACGCAAAGAATTTATTAGTTGAGATCTGACATCACGATACTCCACGCATGTCCAAACGACATGATCAATATCCCGATAACCTTCACCACAAGCTTAATAATTAGTCTTGGAAAGTCCCATTCGAAGGAGACGTGTAGTGATTGGACATGAGTCTAGACATCACACGAATGAAATCCCTACTCACATCCAGTCCCCTGAACCATGCCTTTGTCGATATTTTCGGAATAATTGAGTGCATCCACCGACCCAGATCATCTTTATCCCAAGAAGCTTGCCAGCTGGCAAGTGTTCTTTGGCGAGACGAGCTATAGAATTCGTTGAAAGCAATCGGTCTCTCATAAACTCTCACCCTCAATAGCACCATGTTTGGCTAAAATATCGGCTCTTTCATTGCCAAACTATTGTGATTTGATAATTATTGTTCAATATGACGTTCAGGCACTGTTTTATTTTGCCCAAGAAAAACGGTTCATTTTTGCCAGCAGCGTTTGAGCGAATGGCTTCAATTGCACTCAGACTATCTGAGAAGGGAAAGTAATGGTTTGGAGATAATGTGACGATTACACTCAAACTATAATGAACTGTTGCTATATAAACAGATGCAGGTTTTTGAAGCCTAAATGAAGCCAAAACATTATTGTTGAATATACCAAACCCAGTAGCCTCTTTAATTCGTGATCCGTTCGTGTGAAATATTCTCTCAGAGTCAATATGCCTGGGACATTTAGGAGGCTGTCATGGATAGGCATATATGTTGAAGGGTCGATTTCCTGTGACATATGGTTAAAATGTACTGTCATGAATCTTGTTTGAGATTGAAGCTCAACTAGCCTTTCGAAGTTATTAATAACCAGTGGATTCAGTAGCTCACATCTTATTAGCAGTCGCGATGAAATCTTCCAAAAACGATCTTTCAATGGAAGAACTCCCGCCTGAACTTCAAGACTCATTGTACGTGTCGAGTGCATGCAGCCTAAAGCAATTCGCAAACAACGGTACTGAATTCGCGCCAGTTTTATAATATAAGAGTGTGCAGCGGAACGAAAACAAACGCATCCATATTCCATCACTGAAAGTATCGTTGTCTGATACAATTTTATTAGATCTTCCGGATGAGCACCCCACCAAGTTCCTGTTATTGTTCGAAGAAAATTTACTCTTTGTTGGCATTTTGTTACGACGACCAGCTCTGTAGAAAGGTTTATGTCCATGAAATAAATTTTGATTTAAAAAATACGATATAAAGAAGAGCGTGATATTTAGAAGTAAATTGATCTATTTTAAAGGACTTGTTAGTTGGTGTATGAAAAAACAATCACTTTGCCCATACCGATCGTCGATTTCTGAACCCCAGACAATAAAGGTCAAAACAACTAACGAAAATAATTGTCAAAACATTTAACCTTTTTTTTTAATCTGAACGCAAAAAATTGTTAAAGAATCTGGGACTTAACGTACTTCACCAGAAGGAAATCGTTGACGTCAAATGTATTTTTCATATCCAGTTCCTGAAGAAGGTCTTTCTTTGGCTGAAGATTCAGTGAGATAAGAATGTTCAAGCCGCTATTCGTCCTCGAAAGAGAATGAGGTCTTTTGGCCGGAACTGGTAAGGGCTCAGTATGCCAAGAGACTGCTGCAGGAGATGATCTAGTTTCATATAAACGTGGCACCGATGATCGCTAACCTATATAACGTTCTCCAGATGAAAGCTGCAGAAGTGTTGACAACAAATCTTTTTATTTATTTATAAGCAAATGTAAACTACGTATAAATTGTTTACAATTTTCACTTACATACTACGTATTATTTCAACTACAAAGCTGAGATATTATTTGAATTTTTGACATACTGAGGTCAGTTGTCTGTTGGCAGTATTGATTGTAATGGCACATTATTCGATTGACTGGACTGTATTTTGCATAATTTGTTGTAGTATGTCTTCCTAAAAATAATTTCCTGGAACGTAGTTGACGGTAGTAGGTACATAAAAATTTAATTACGATAATAATGGAGCTGATTGAATGCGTTGAGAAAAAATAAAGCATTGCAAAGTCGCGGCGTTCTTTAATTGTTTGTATATTGATGAACATGCAGCGTGCTTCATATGATGGTAGAGGAAATGCTGTTCAGTTCAATTTACGAAGTGAATATAAAAGAAATTGTTTTTTGAATCGATTCAATGCGTTCTTCGTAAATAGTGTTGTATGTATTCCATACTAGGCTGCAATATTCCAAAATAGGTCTGACATATGTGCTGATTTTTTACTTTGCTCGGGAAGTGTGACTGTTTGAATTTAATTACACAACTCATGAGCCAAGCAGATGTGTTTCCATTGTCTCAGTCGACTAACGGGTGTATTTTGTGATCCAATGCTTCTCTGTTTAAGTTGTAGCGGTCGCTTTCAGTATTTTTTTTTTATTTCAATGAATTTCATGTCATGAAACATTCCGAACATATAATATAACATGTACTTGCTCATAAATTAGCGTGAACTACGACGCTCTATTTATATGCATCTTATAAGGTGTGAATTCCCAGGGATTTTTTTCGAAGTATGTAGGTATTTATTATAGTGCAATTGTTACCATTCGTACGCTGCCATGACGCTCCCTCGGTCTTCTGATCTGATTTGGCATTCTGTCACTACACCAAAGATGTTTTGGAATGGTATGAAGAACTCTTTCAACATAAAAAAACTAGTTACAACTATTAGAAAATTTAAAAAATTCGGACAAAAGCAGCTAAATCTATTGCAAAAAAAGTCTATACAGCTCTAATGACAGGAGTAAACTCAAATTATTGTATAAAGATAACCCATAATGCACAATCAAATTATCAAAAAATTGCATGGATTGAACTAACAGCAACAGTTGTTTTATTTCAAGTTTAATCTGTCCAGAGTTTGTCGCATTAGCCCGTTTTTTTTTTTTGCATCGCCACTCTGGATGGCGGTATACAATTTTAAAAACTCTGCGTCCTGTTATTCCGGAAGTCGAATATCAATGAATTTAAATAGCAACGATTAAAATCGTAAAACCTCTTGTTTGAATCTTAGTTCTTAAAATTTGGCCCAACCTGCTCTGGAAAATCGAATTACAGAGTTTTTGAAGATCTGTATTGTCAAAGTACATTTGTCAGACCATCTATTACCATGCAATTCAGACTAGAAGAATTCTGTTCTAATCTATATTAAGAAATTCGTTTCCTTTACAAGTTTACTTATTGACTGAAAACGTAATTAAGGAACCGGATGGCGGATTTTAGTGGTAACTCAAGACCATTTATTCGAATTTGAGATGAAGAAAATGTCTTAAGGCATTTTCAAAAAAAAAAGTGATTGACATTGTTTTCATTTTTCTAAACACATCACCCTGAAACTCCTGAACCGGAAGTCGAGTCTACATGAATTTAAGAACTTCCTATTCGTAAAGTTGTCGAAATCTCCGAACAAATTGAATAATTTCAAAAAGTAAACATAAACTTTTCCTATCAAACTGACTGAAAATTTGTTGCATCGGATGATGCGTGTATGAACAGTGAAGGACATTTTTTTAAGAAATCGGAAAAAAAATCAGCACAGCCGATGACTCAGCATGGTCCCAGAGCCTTCCAGTGTGGCACAGTCATGCACTTCAAATCTGTCTTGGCGTGTGCCAAAGACCTCAAACTACCTCCCTTTTCTTCAATTTGGCATAGAGCTTCAAACAATGCCCGATCACTGAAAGGGAAAAAAAAGTAAGGCAGGTAAATTAACAAAACAAAAAAAAAATAACACTCTCACGTACACAGCTGCTCATGTTTCACGTCTGCCGATCGGTTTTCTACACACCGATTGACTAACCAGCTTCTTTCAGCTTCTTGCGACATTTTCAATTTCAAACTAGAACCGTAACGATAATCTTTTATTGCTGCGGCAAAGGAATCCCGAAGAACGAAAAAACGAAGTGTAAAGTACGCCGGGACCATCTTCCTCCTTTCCTAGGTAGGAAAGGGAACACCTTTCCAGTGTCTCTCATGGCAGGCAGGCAGTCAGGCAGCAGCTGGCACCAGGTCACACAGGACACTGTTTCGGTAAATGACCCCGCAGCAGCATCAGCCCGATTCAATCGCGCCGATTAGCAGTGCTTATCATGCAAGAAATGATCTTCCATCTTGCTGAAATAGCTGATTCAATTTTCGCTTCCCGAGTTCCTTTCGAGTGGACACACATTCGCTGCTTTGCATACAAATTTGACGCAGGATGTTTCTGAGTTTACGGGTGTCTTTTCGAAGACTAAGGTATCCGCACCCTTTCCTAGCGATGGCTCTTGATTTCAGACGGGACTAAGTCTAATATTTCAAATAAGGCGATCAAATTTTTCGTTGAATTAAATCCAACATCTCAACGATTGTTATAGGATTTTCGTTAAAAAATAGGTACATTTAACCTACACCAACGATTACAACTACACAAGTGTGACACTAGGCGAAGAGAATCCCGTGCAGCAAAAGCAGTGAAATACGTTCCGCGCATCGAAAACATCGGGACGTGATTTGTTTTATTCAAATGGAAGCCAAGGACGGCCCGATATGTCAACGGGTGCTATGTAACATACATAATATTTCGCCTCCTGAACATGGAACCAGATTGGCCAAATTGGACGAATATATATTTTATCAACTGTCACCGGGTTAGTCCTCGAAAATCTCTCCTCAATCGAGGATTGAAACAGTTCTGGTACTCAAATTCAATTTAGTTTCGATTCGCTGAATGATAAAACTGTTTCAATCCACCTAGTGGTGCAATAATGTTTTTTTCTAATATCACACATATTCTCATTACAGTGCAATGCTTCAAAGTTGCACCGTAACTGGAAACAGGGAACTGTCGGTTAAAAGTAATGGTTTTCGAAGATTTGTTCCTCCGCCTTCTGAGTTGTGTTTCATCACATCCACTGTAGTTCAGTTGGCAGAACGATTTCCCCGGATTGGAGAAGGTTGCGAATCAATAACCAGCGTCTCATTTCTCATATTTCGTTACTTTCATTTTACGGAAACTTATTTTCATTTTATTCCCAAAGAAAAATAATTCAAAAGGAAAGGACAAAATTGTATATTTCACTTAGATGTTTTTTCTGAAAGTTAGTATATAGGAATGAGGCAAGAAAAACTAACAGTTTTATACAACCAATTAGTTTTCGCAACTTATTCCAAATTTATTTAATCATCAAAAAAGCAACCACCAGTAACTTAGATTTGCAAAGTATCTCATTTTCAATTTCATTGGTGCAAATATTGGATGACTCTCTGACCTTGTAATTGTACCGAATAATGGGTGAAGATGTTTATGATCAATTTAATACCTCCTCCTATATATTTTTTTATTAAATGAATAATTTATTTAGTGATCTGCTTTCTTCTTTTAGTTCTTTGAAATTCTGATAGTTATATTTCGATATGAAGCAAATTTTTTCAATCAATGAACTTTATCATGAGTCTTGCAAATGAAAATAAAACATCATAACTGATTTTGTTTTTTTAAATAACTTTTAATTGGAATATGAGTTTAAAATTAAATTATTTAGATTTAAATTGGTTGTTCAGCCACAAGTGGTGACTTTTCAGCCCTATTATATATATGATTTGGTTGTTACCATGAGGACATCATTTGCTTCCGCAGTTCTGAGATTTTTGTGTAGGGAAAATTCTAAACCTACTTGTGTTGTGTAATGGGGAAAAGGAACTTACTAACTTATTAACTTACTAACTAATACAGAGAGAGAATCGATTCAATTGAAGATTGCATCGATTTTTGTCGGAATTTGCTTATAATATTATGTGACATTACATTTAATGGTTCTATATTTGTGAGTCTGTGTAACTCATTTGTACTAAACCAGGGAGGACGCTTTAAAATCATTTTCAGAATTTTATTCTGAATCCTTTGAAGCGTTTTCTTCCTGGTGGAACAACAACTTGACCACCACCATCTTCATTGGAACTAACAAGATCTTTTTTGTCACTAACTTTTTCGTTCCCCCTTCCCTGTCTCTTCACCATCTCGATGGCAACTAATTAGATCTCTGTCGTTTTCAGACATTTTGTTTCCACATCCCCTTTTTAACCACGTTTTCCACAATATTTACTTCTCTTTTATTTTCTTCGGCAATATCATTATCACCACCCACGGAAGACCGCTTCAGTCGAAAACCAGCATGCGGGCCACCCGCCGGGCCCTCGTAGCCTGGGGGTGTTTCCCGCGGATCCACACGGACCAACGCCATCTGGAAGACTCATGCAACACTCAATTCATCGACCACTGCCGATCGCCATTACGATTTACGAGAACCCGAGATGACATAGTCTAATGATACTATTATAGTTTTAAGTTAGTCGTCAATTAAGATTAGAAAACACCCTTGGCATCTTAGAGCTTAAGCAGTGTGCCTTAAATTATAATACATTATTGAATAAAAAAAACAACTTGACCAAATTGGTACTGCATAAAGCATGGCTGGTCTGAAAATTTGTTTATAAATTAACAATTTGTTTTTCAGACAGAGCTTAGAATTTTTGTTTATAAACATTTAATATATTGATTACACTTTGCCTGGATTCCTTCAATGTGATCCTTGAAAGTGAGTTTTTTGTCATATATTAAACCTAAGTATTTAGCTTGATCAGACCATGTCAATTCCAAGCCATTCAATTTGAGAATATGATTATTGTTTGGTTTAAAAAAGGAGCTCTTGGCTTATGAGGAAAGATAATTAATTGCGTTTTTGCTGCATTTGGTTTAATTTTCTATTTTGACATTTTTTTGATCACTGAAAATATTTAAACTTCTTTGTAGGCGACTGCAGATCACTCTTAGATTTCTACCCGTGGCTAACAGACTTGTGTCATCACAGAATAGCGATTTCTGACAACCAACGGGTAGATTTGGAAGATCAGAAGTGAAAATATTATACAAGATTGGAGCTACGCTCGAACCCTGCGGAATACCGGCTCGTACGGGTTTCAGATTTACAATTCCGATAGCTAACCTGAAGAGTACGATCAGTTAAATAATTTTGAATCATTTTGATCAAATAAATAGGAAACTGGAAATCAGACATTTTTGCTATTAAACCTTTGTGCCAAACACTGTCGAATGCTTTTTCTATGTCTAGAAGAGCAACTCCAGTGGATAACCCAGAAGATTTATTTGATTTTATCATGTTCGTTACTCTGACAAGTTGATGAGTAGTTGAATGTTCATGACGAAATCCAAACTGCTCTGGTAAAAAAATTGAATTCTAATTTATATGAGACATCATTCTCAACAAGATAATTTTTTCAAAAAGTTTACTGATAGAAGAAAGTAAGCTAATTGGTCGATAACTTGATGTTTCTGCTGGGTTTTTATCAGGTTTGAGGATAGGAATTACTTTAGCGTTTTTTCATCTTTTTGGGAAGTAAACTAATGAAAAACACTTGTTGAACATTTTAACCAGGAGTCTCAATGCAACATCGGGAAGATTTTTAATAAGAATATTAAAAATTTCATCATTGTCAGGAGTCTTCATGTTTTTAAGTTTCCTAATAATTGATTTAATTTCATCAAAACTCGACTCAATAATGTCATCTTGTGATAACACTTGGGTTGAAATATGATCATATTTTCAATAGGACTCACAACGTTCAAATTAAAATTGTGGACACTCTCGAACTGCTGAGTAAGTTTTTGAGCTTTTTCGCCATTTGTGAGAAGTATTCGATTTCCTTCTTTGAGAGCAGGAATTGGTTTCTGAGGTTTCTTAAGAACCTTAGAAAGTTTCCAGAAAGGTTTAGAATATGGTTTAATTTGTTCAACTTCATTTCATTTCGCTAAAGAGTAAATCTATGTTTAATTTCTTTTTGTAAATCCTTAACTATGTTTTTCATAGCAGGATCACGAGAACGTTGATATTGTCGTCGACGAACATTCTTCAACCGAATGAGCAGTTGAAGATTGTCATCGATGATAGGAGAATTTAATTTAGTTTGAGCTTTGGGAACTGAAAGATTTCTAGCTTCGATAATGTAATGATTCACTTCATTATAATATTATTTGCAAATTGCCATCCGATTTGAAATGCTTCAAAAAGTGATGAAGTCGAATTCATTCGGATGATCATTTGAAAAACTTGATTCTGTAGGTAGATCATTTTATTTTCAGTTATATCGCCTAAATCAACTTCATTTAAAGAAGCGAATGGCATTGAATTGGCAATATTTGTGGTAGACTGCCATTAGAAGAAGATGATTTGGCCGGTCTACCTATTAGTAAATTGTTTTCGTTAGAAGATGAACTGCAAGGCGTTTCTGTGTTTTGATTATTTACATTAGAAGAAATAGGTAGTAGATTTCTACCTGTTATACTAGCATAACTGACCTTAGAAGAAAATGATGACGAGGTCGGTCTACCTGTCAATAAATTGTTTTCGTTAGAAGACGAATTGGAAGGCGTACCAGTTTTTTTGTTTCAAATTCGAAGAAATAAGTGCCTAAGAAGAATTAGGCGTGGCATTTGTAACGGTTTTTTGATTTTCAGGTATGTTCTGTAAATTTAAGGTCGTTGATTTGATTTGTTATCTCAGCGAACGAGCGTTTAAAATTTTATCAGTGGTTTCATTCATTAAACAAACGTCTTTCGAATGCGATTTACCACTATTCAAACACCGTACATCCATATGACAAATTTGGGTTCCATGGCCGAAGCCTTGGCAACGACGACATTGCGCCGTTTATAATGTTCCCAAAGAATTTTAATGTGGGAAATGAAACGTAATTTTTCTAAAGTTTTCAAATTGTTTTCATCACTTCGATTGAAGTGTTTTAGGTTAAGTTCATGGGAAATTCCAAAGCGTGGCTTAGAAGTACCATTCGCTCTTTTTTTCCGGTTGGACGCAGGCATTTTTGAAATGAATGAAATTTGAAATTAAATTAACTAAGCTAAGTTAGTCTTCGATTAGACTCCTAGTTTGGAAAAGACTTGATAAAGACTGATTAGTTCGAAAAATAGTTCTTTGAATAGCTAGCCTTAAAAAAGGCTGATTATTTTCTTAGTCTTGAAAAAGACTAATTATATTAGAATATCACTCTTTGTATAGCCTTGAGAAAGGCTGACTAATTGTTAGTCTTTAAAAAGACTGTAAGTGATTCAGGTAGCCTTGAAAAAGACTGAAGCCTTGAATCAATGAAACTCTAGGTAGCCAGAAAAAAATTCCAGGAGCCAAAGCGAAAGACTGTTCAACACCGACTGATAACTGATTATTATATTGTTATCATAAGTTATAACTTTCAACTGTTTTCATTTGGTAAATATCTCAAATTAACTGTTGATATACTTGTGCCATGATTTTGTTGTGCGCGTATGATCGGGTAGCCGTATTCGATCCTAATTCATTCTCATCAACGATTTTAATGTCAGTTAGCGATTATTCGCTGTCATAATATGACATTAGTATGTGCTTATTACCAGGGTAACCTGAAAATGAACTGATAAATCCAACTTAGAATATCGTCAAATCTCGAAATAATCAGTATGATTAAGATCAGTATCTAATAGACAAAACTGAATTAGAAAATTTACATGCTATGGCGACCAAGTAAAGCGAAGCATGCTTGGTTTTTCTAATCGATTAGGCTATCTCTTCATGTGTTTTCATATGCAGGGTAGTTTAATTGGCCAAGCAATTTCGCCGGTTAGGAGCTAGAGCTACGAGTTCGAGTCCTGTCTCTGTGGTAACTTTTTCGCGGTTTTCATTACATAGTTCGCATGTCATGTTTCTAATCTGTTTCCCCCGTTAGATACTGATCATACTTATAACAAGCTCGTGACGGCTCTGTGTCTTAACAAGCCTAAAACACAATTTCTCGAAACAAAGATTTATTAATTTTTAATTAACTGAGTTCAGTCGAAATAAAGTTTTTATTATGAAGATCTGAAGAAACGAAGTCAGATCTCCTTCTGCGAACTATCGTTTTATGCACGAAATACGTAGAATGGCGTCTCGTATTGCGTTTGAACTTCAAAAGTTTGCATGCGAAACTCACACATTTTTGTCGTAATAAATTGATCGCGTTGCAATTGCAAGCTGACTTCATTGAAATAAAAGTACAAATTTGTACGCTGTGTCGTATTCGATTTCAATAAGCATCGTGCCTACATTTTTGATTTTTATATTCACTTCTCGAATGTTGCAATTAAGGGCTGAGGCCAGTAGGTCGCGTATAGCCACGTGTCTCGCTCTGCGTATTACATTTCTTTCCATGGTCTCTCTCTCTCTCGCACATGTACAAAATGACTCTCGATGGGCCGGGTGACCAGAAAAGTTTCGATATTTTCGGTTACGAGTTCGCATAAAATGTGCCTGCGTCCAATAAAGCAACCGCTTGTATGGCAGCCTTACTGAGCCGATTTTATTTTTCTCATGTTTCGTTACGTTACCAGGAAACTGGAGCAGAAAAAATGGCGACGCCATAGAAATCGACTTACCTTCACAAAAATAACATTCACTTCATTTTTATCGCGACAACATATATGTTTTTATGCACTAATCGCATCTAAATTAAATTATCTAGACGTTGTCAGGATAGATTTTTGATGCATGCTTTTGGAGGCCAGACGGCGTTTTCAGCTATGCAACTCTTCCTTCAGTAAAAACACTTTCCCGACCGCTAAAGTCAATGAATCATTCTGAAATTTTCACAGAATAAAGGTTTTTTATATTCGTCGTTTCTGAGAAAATCAGATTTGAAGCGTGAAAATAGCCTCCTGAAACATCCTAAAACAAACTTCAACCCGTCCAAATTCTGCTTGTGCATCCCGAAAATCCGTACTACTCGTTTGCAAAGCAGTCGAAATTGTTGAATCTGATCAAATTAACAGTTACTAATGTAATAAAAATATTCGGAGATCGTTTGTCGACAGACAGTAAGTCCAGATCAAAAGGGACATGAAATCCAGTTTAGTCGGCTTACAAAAATGTGTTGACTCTGATAAAGTGATAAAGTTTGAGTACCGGGTGATGAAATCTACATCAAGATTTCCATATTTTAAACTGTTTCCTGAACAGGAACATTCTACGGTTACTAATAGAGAGATTTGAACTGTAGAAATTCGAGTAGCTTCTCTGATAATGACTTGAAATCGAGTTTGAAATCTCCTTTTACACAGCAGTACAAGTTTTCACTCTTTAAGTTTTTATCTGCTGATTACAATTCACATCACATTTTCAACCAACAGATTGGCTTGATCCAGGATTGTATTTGACAAAGACCTATAAACATATCATGCATACATTTGCTGTGAACTATTATCAGATAAATTTTTAAAAGAAATGCCCACTATTTGCGACACAATGCCATCTTATCGAAAATTTTGAGCTTACTACCCACGGAAAATGAGTGTTGGCTGTATGGACCACTTTGTGAATCACTAGTTTAAAGTCTGCACTGGCTTTTAGTGATGGTCAAGAGCTAAAGTGTCTAAAGGATAAGTTATACAAGCTTCTGACGAAAAAAGTACCTCAATTAGTAGTACGAAATTTCGGACAAAACATTTTTCATGGATGAATTTTTTTTCCATGAATTTTCAAAGAAATTGATAGTGCAACCCCTAATGATACTTAGTTTTAAGTTAGTCGGTAATTCAAATTAGAAAATGCCCTTAGCATCTCAGAGCTTAAGCAGCATGCCTAAAAATCATATTATATTATTGAATGAAAAAACAAGATTTTGATATAATTGATATTTTGAGTACTCTTGCTCAAGTGTATCACATCACAGCAAAGATTGAATTTCACTTCAAATAGTCTATTCATATAAATAAATAAACGCAGCAAGCATGTGTTTTTTTTATAAAAATAGGAATGGCATTGGGAACTCGCCAAAACGCAAAACGAGTATTTAGTTAATAGTAGGCTGATTTGGTTTCCTTCTTGGGCAACGCGGTACAAAACGAGACTTATGTAGTTTTCGCTTGATGCTAAACCTAACCCAGTTTTGACCCTAAGCGTTCGTTTGAAGACAGGTTGGAACCTAGTTTCAACGTGATTTAACTTATAATCGAGCCTGTTTCTTATATCGAGTTTGCTCACACCCCCGTTGCTACGTTCGAACCCCACACCGTTTCGTGAAAAGTGTTTGTTTGATAAAACCAGCCATAAGGTGTTCGTACATTTCTGGTCAATAAATAGCAAAAAATACTCTATTTTAAAAAATTGGATTTAGTTGAATCTGCGCTTATATGAAAATGCCAATGGAATTCTGTATAATTTTTGCAGATATTTGTGCGAAACAAACTTTCTTTGTTTTCGGTAATTTCGTAAGTATATTTTATCTCCCAGAGAGAATATTTGTATGCATTATCACGGCAGTATAGGTTTCACAAAACTTATGCAAACGGCTGCCATTATGACCAGTAAATAAAAAAGATAGTTTGAATGTCAAAAATGCATGATTGTTCATTGAGTTGGCCAACAGTTTATTCTGTGGCATTATAAAAACTAATAAAGGGTGATTTTTTGCTGGTATCTTTTGGCAGCACTGTTTTTGACATAACACGCGTGAATCGCGTTTTGTGTCATTGTCGAACTTGTTCAGTTTAGTCCATAATTTAATCATGAATCGACTGCAAGACTGCCCAGATAAGAAATTAAGAGATTCACTTTTTTATCGAAAAATTTTGTTCAGCGATGAAGCTCATTTTTGGTTGAATGGATACGTCAACAAGCAAAACTGCCGCATCTGGTGTGAAGACCAGCCTGAAGCATTGCAAGAGCTACAAATACATCCCAAAAAAGTCACTGTTTGGTGTGGGTTATGAGCCGGTGGCATTATTCGTGAAATTCCTGCCGATATGTTGGAGAGAGTGTGCTAAAATTGGACCCTGCGCATGAGCAATCTATTTTTTTTGGATGCCGAAAATCTTCGAAAAAACGTCGAAAATCGAAAAAACGTCGAGACTTAGTGTTATCTCAAAAATATTTTTTTTAAATCGACTTTCTGGGACTTAGAAAAATTTTGATATTTTTAAGTCGAGTTTTGAAGTCCCAGAAAATCGATATTTTCTAAAAAAAATTTTTTTCGAATGACACTAAATATTGACGTTTATGCAATTGTAAGACTTACAATCAAATTTTTTTTAGATTTCGGAAATTTTATGAGTCCCCCATTTCATTTTCTTTATTCATGAGCATTGGCCCAAGACTGCCTATTGCATTGTTGCTCAAGGCACCCCCGATTGTACATTTCAAAATCTTTGTTTATGAAACATTCGAATTGTAATTAAATCTATAAACTCGTATTTTCTTATACTTTATTTCGTAATTCTCGGCAAAACTGTCTGTCAGTTTATGGATGATAAATCTTGAAAATCGAAAATGAGGTTATTTTTTTTTCGTTTGAAATTATCAAATATTTTTGATGAACTTTAGATGTCGGTGAGATAAATTTTTCACTTTACTTACAGTAAAAATTTCAAATAAATTGCTGCAATACTTATCGATAAAACACGAGTTGCCCAAGAAATACGCTGGCTGCGTCTTCTAAATTATATGTTTTTTTTGGAATAAATATCAAAGTGAGCTACAATTTTAATATAATTCTGATACGGTTTTCTGGTTGATTGTCAGTAGGGACTAAGTCTGGAAAGCATGGCGGGCGGGAAAAAAGTTTCCATTTGAGTTTGAAAATGAAGTTTCTTACCACTTTAACTATGTGTGGAGGGGGGGTGTCGATGTCGATTTATTTTTCAGCATTTTGGTTTTATAGAATGTACAAATTTTGTCTGTGTACGTGTAAGTTTAACAAGAAGTCTTGAGACTTGACAATTACATATATCGAATGATTTGGTAATGATTATATGGAGAAGGCTAATGTTTAATAAACATCGCTCGACCCGCAGCGATGGCAAGAACAATTGAAGTTATTTATTTTCCTTCGCGCGAGGCGGAAAATCCACGTGCATGGTTTAAAGTGTTTATATTCATTGCGTTACTTTGCTTGTGCGCTGTAAGCAATTCAAGTGTTTAGGATGGGAGGACCGTTTTTGGCACCGAGCATAATTTCGGTCATATCGGTCCAACTCATAAAAAAAATTTAAAGTTTATGATTTGTAAAGTGCCGATGCATCAAATCATAAGACTGTATGTGCTACGATGTATGGCTGGTTTCCGTACAAAGTATTCTCAAGAAGACGTTTACAATGTAACTACTTTGTGTCGAAATGAAATGTAATATTGAAATTGTTCTGAGGGTTTAACGTGGAAAACGTGTTGGTTTTGTAATTACGCCACAAAATGCATGATTTTAGTTTTAGTCAGGGGGCGACTGATAATTTTTTGTGCTTACTATTCTCAAAATAAGTTTATTTCTTATCTCCCGTCGCGATCCGATGCAGATAACTCTTTTGTCTTATGCCGGTCTTCCTGTTCAACTCATGAGGAACCGATTTTCCCACCTTCTGCATCTTTCTCAGGACGTGTAGATGATCAGAAATGACATGACGACTAAAGTTTAAACTTTCAGTCATTTGTTTCTAAGATTAGGCATTGTCTGACGATTCCTATTTTTAGGGCTTTGTTCATTATCCACTCAATGCGGCATCCGCCATTTGTTTGGGTTGCCCTGTGCGTTGTTGTTTAAATCGTTAGAATCACAGATGCACTGATTTGTAACTTTTCTACTGTGTATCCCGGAAAAGCTCAATAGCAAGAGACCCCTCGAGCTGGGTCTCAGGGTACTCGGCTTACTACTGGGTACTCGGAGGGGCTTCGCGAACAACTATTGTAGGGTACTGTCACCTGTCTGGATATGGGTTGTGAGTTAAAAAGGAAATGTATTTGGACTAACAAAACGGATTTATTGGATTTACTTTATTTTATTTATTTTTTCAATCTGTAAGTGTGAGTGTATGTGAGTGCTGTGGGGTTTTCCTGGTACGTACCAATGCTGTTGTTAGGTGAATTGGGATGGTCCGGCGAGCGCTCGCGTGGCTGCTACAGACGGTGCGGTTGTACGGGAACTATGGCTGGCGTAGAATTCCGGTTGGTCGAAATTGGTGGGTTCTAGGTTGAAAGTTACGGCTAGTACTGGCGTCTTCCCTCTTTGACGGAAATCGACAGGCCCAGGACGATACCGGAGTGACCGTGCCGAGAGGGGTATGTTCTCCTTTGCAGTTATGGCCCAAGGCCAGAGAACAATCGCCCCGGACTGGCACAATTGACTTCTGTTCAGTTTGCGTAAGCTCTATACAATTACCTGAACGAATTATTATCACACCTCACAATTTATATAAAATACCACAATCTTCACTGCTCTACTGAACCTCAGCACACGAACGCCAGATTAATTCTGAACCTTTGCTCTAGGTTCGATTGCTCTTCTCCTTCCTATTCACTGAAATTTGGCGGTTGTTTTTACCTCCTTCTAGGCGCGAACAATTAGTATGCCGCGCAATCGTACTTCATCAGCCGTAGAACAGCTTTCCGCCACCTTACATTTTCTGTTATACGCTTCGGTGTTCATTTGTACCCACTGTGTTGTTTTAGTGTTTTGACAACTGTGTGTTTTCATTTTTTAACCCTACTAATCCTAGTTTTACAATTAACATATAATCTAACAATTTTTAAACATTTTTATTTGACTAACCCTACTAACAATAAACCCATGTATTAACATTTAGAAACGTGACAGTACAAATAACATTTAAACATATAATAAAAATAATCAGAGGACTTTGTAACAAACGGTTACAGATTTCGACTGATAAAGCATGTTTCCATTGAGCTTCAACAAGAATTCAATTGGATTTAGTAGCACTTTTTTCGAAACTTGGCAGGAACTTGGAATTTGGTTTTTTGAACCGTCAGATTACAGCAAAAAATGATGCTATAATTTCTACGGCAACTAATCTCGGTTAGAACAATTTCCGCTTTCGTGAATTATTTCATAAGTGAAATTTGGTCACATCATAATTCATAACATTTTTCTGAGTTGATACTGCTGAAGATCGAATTGAAAACAAAATGGTTCATCAAAAACTTTAAAGCTATGGTTCGAGTCTGTACGTCAATATTTCCATGTTATACTAATAACAAAATATTTGCTTCCATGTAAGTGAAAACAAATCCTCGGTACTTATACAGAAATAAAAGTGTTTGAGAGTCACTGATTAAGGTCTGAGGACAGAGGGTCGCGTGTTGAGTTTTAAATCGACCACGTGGCTTGCTCAATTTCCTTTGCGCGTCGTATTTCTCTTGTACTCTCTCGTATATGAGCAAACTGTACCGGGTTGCCAGCATACATTTTATTATTTTGATGAGAAGTTTCATCACATTAATCTATCGTATGGGTTGGACATTACATGGATTCCAATGAACAATGAAAAAATATTCAACTTTCACAAAGGTTGAATGTCTGTGTGTTTGGCAGCCTTTTCGAGCCAATTTTATTTCTCTCTCCTTTTTCAGAATGCTATCAGGAAATCAAAGCGAAAAAATGGCGGATGCATTGAAACTGACTTTGTTTCTCAGAAAAATATAAGACTTTATTTTTATCACGATAACATATATGTTTTTATGTACTAATCGCATCTAAATTAAATTATTTAGACTTTGTCACGGTAGATTCATGATACAAGCCTTCAAAGCCTAGATATTAGATGAACAAGTAGAGGTATGCATTTCCGAGTGTTCCAATTTCCAGCAGTTCTTCAGTCAGAAAGAAATACAACACGGCCGCTAAACTCAATGAAACATGCTGAAAATTCTACAGAATATTCTCAACTAAATTTCGAAGATATTGTCAGATGGGTTTTTCTATATTCTGCACCGTTTCCAAGAAAATTTAATTTGAAACGGGAAAATAGCAAAAAACCTACCACTTTACGGTACTGTCCTCAGCCCTTAAGAGCATAATTTAATACTGAATGATTCTGGTAAAACAAAACACACATAAACCAAGCACTTGAATGATAACAAAAGTTCATTTTCAATTCCTACTTGCCATGGACAATAGAAAATCTCGAATCCGATCAAATCTGCTAGTGTTCGACAAAGCCAATCTCTTTAATCACGTAGGCAAAACTCAACGAACCATTCAAGCTATTTTCCTGTTCCACAAAACTATATGAATCCCTCTGAACCATGTTCCTACCGTGTGCAGAAACTATCTTTCAGCATGATAATGGGCCAATAGCATGTAAAGGATTCTTCCGGTCGGGCGTAGCTTACAAAGAAACTCATTGCCCAGGGAAGCACGATAGCATTCACATGCCCCCTAGGTAACCTTGAAGAGCAGTAACGAAGTTTCCGATGAAAACCTCTCTTGTGGGTAAGAATTCCGGTGAACTGAAGACGATCCGAGTTAACCACGGAAGGTAGTTTGCTTCCTAGCAGTAATAATAATAATAGTAGTTGAGGGAACATGCTAAAACTGGCAGAGAACAAATGTGGCGGTCCGGGATAAGATTTCCCCAGCCCATGAATCAGCCGGAATGGATGGATAGATGGGAAGAAAGCAGAAATGAAATGAACTTTGCGCTCTTATCTGCGGTTACAGATTAGAGACTGATTGTTACCAGAAACGGATTGCTTTTTTTTCGTCCTTTATCTTTGATGTTTCCTACTAGTTGTGTGTTGAACTGATAATCCTTTTGTTTCATTCCCTGTCGGGCTGTTTAGTTTTTTTATCATGAGTCCGTTCTGTGTGGGATTGATTTTTCTCACGAAACGTATGTTCTTCAGCTTCAGAAAAAACGGCTTTCCTTGCGAACATGTTAGTGAAGAAAACTCATTACAATTTTTTTTTCATTCAATTCAAAGTTAAAGAAAATTTCTTGTGTGTAACGAATGTAGAAATCTATCAACTGAAGATAAGCGTTGTTATCAAATTCCACTATTGCTGTAGTTTTGCATCTTTTCGAACGTCTAAAGTTCAACAATTTGTGGATGTTATTCATTACTTTCGTCACTGCTATGCTATAGAGCGATAGAGAAACGTTGAAAATAGAAGTTAAAAATAGATAACGTTAGACATTCTGTACTTCAACCTTTGCCTTTTTCTGAATGACCTAAAGACTGTACTTGTAACACATTCTTCTTCGTATATATTTTGGCTGCACGAGTGAATTGATGAAAATTTTAATGAAACCAGTTTAGAGTATAAATAGATGAAAATTAGGGAACAATTAGTTTAGAGTGTAATCTTTACATGTGAAAAATTTCGTCACAATTTGTCAAGGCGTTCAAATTGATTTTAGAACAAAAAGTTTTCGCGTTTTGGAAAATTCAAGCCAATTAAACAAGTGAATCGCGAAACAGTTAAAAATCGGAAAACTGTACCGCGATTGGTTGATGCAGCTGAAATGCATCGTAGCTGACGACGAGACGTATATACAGCAGATTCTCGGCCTAGAATTTGTCGTAGGTCCCGGAGAAGTCTCCCATTTAAAAACATAGTTAATTTTGATAATTTTTCGAGTGAAGCACGAGGTTTTGAAGACAAAGACGTCGATTAATAGAAAGTATCATTGTATAATTATACTGGTTATAAAAACATTGTCATTTAACGGACAATTTAAAAAATCTGGTTTGTGGTGTCGTAGCGGATGGATCGATGCGAATGACAGTTTCGCTATCTTTGCGGCATTTCGTCGCTACCTTGTCGTATTACAATCTTTGTTAACCGCTAGTGAAAATTACAATACTACACCACAGACTAACAGACATGACAGTATGAGTAAATTCTTATATATATATATATATATATATATATATATATATATATATATATATATATATATATATATATATATATATATATATATATATATATATATATATATATGTATATATATATATATATATATATATATATATATATATATATATATATATATATATATATATATATATATATATATATATATATATATATTTATATATATGTATATATATATATATATATATATATATATATATATATATATATATATATATATATATATATATATATATATATATATATATATATATATATATAAATTTTCGTGATTCACTAGTTCAACCTATATTGTACTGCGCGAACTATTTACTATCGGTACACCCCTTGTGTTATGTAAAAGTTTTTTTACTAGTTGGTTCCCCCTCAACACCGATCAGCTGCTTGCAGGGATGCCTGATTTCATCATAATATTTCAAAATGAATCGTCACAATAAATTATTGGATTACGTTGATAATACATTTAACTTTTTTAGCGATGTTGGAAGGCAACCATATTTTTTTCTAGATGACAGACAGGATGTTTTTAAATGATTAAAGAATCCAATTTGAGTGTCATGTCTGTTATTCTGTGACTACACTACAAATCTCAAAAGAGACAGACAAATCGGTACACGCTCAAAAATAGTTACTCAAAAATAAGTAAGATCTCACTCAACTACAGAAACTACATACGATGTAATTCATAAAGACCTAATTTGTCAAACGACGGAAAATTTTATTTGTAATGACTTAATGTTAGATGAGCTTGAATTTTACTGGTTTCGACTGTAACTTGCGTTCTACCAGCAGGTGCGACTGTAAGAATTTAAATGCACTTTTTACCAGCCAAGCAGCTGTATGCTTCTGTGGCTCGGTCGATTAACAGACGTACTTGCGATCCAATGATTCTCGGCTCAAGTCGCGACGGTTGCTCTCAGTATTCTTTTTTTTTATTTCTATGAATTTCATGTATGAAGTTTTAGACACAATATTAAATGTTCTTCCACGTAAATTTGCGTGAGCTGCGACGCTTCATTTATGTGCATCTAATAAGATGTAAAATCACAGGGTTTTTTTTAGATGTGCACTTATGATTGAGCGGTTGATATTCCACCAATCACAGAAATTGTTCAAGGGCTGTTGAAGTTCCATGCAATCTGCTGTCGATCGCACAACAAGAAATAGTTTCATATCATCATCATATATAAGTCTGACTCCTGGTGGAATGACAAAAGTAACGTCATTAAAAAATAATGAAAACAGTACGGGTCCGAGGTTGCTTCCTTGAGGAACGTCTGATTTATTGATGAAGTTGTATGACTCGATATTGCCTAGCATTTCCTAGCTCTTAGTTTCACGAAATAAAACGTTTCCAACACAGAGAGAAGTTGTGCCTCGGTAATTTGCCACATTCTGATTGCTTCCTTTTCTGAAGATCGAATACATATTCGCATAAAAAAGCACACCAAATTTTGAAAGTTTGCACAAAAGAAAAACACATACTTGTAAAAATTACCGCCAGATGTCTTGAAAACTCAAGAAACTTTTTCGAGAACATTTTAAAATTTGGAATCCCTGAGAGCCGATTTAAAAGAAAATGTTTCAGGATGACGTTTCGTGCATTTCTAAGACAAAATAAAACAATTGCTTTAAGAAATGTTGGAAAAACAAACCGCATTGCTTTGAAAATTCGCATATTCGCATGAATATCATAAATAAAACGCATAAAAAGTGAATTGAGTGCATACAGTTCGGCTCAGCGTGACGAGTTTTAAAATCTAAGACGGTGACTTCGGGTTTATTGATATTCCTTGAACCCCCTTGCAATATGCATATCGACACGGGATCGAATTTCAGAACGTTCTCAAACATCACTATCCGGCATCTACTCATCAAACCTGTTCCGGAAATTCCTATATCGTGAGGGTTTTCAAAGAATATCAATAAACCGGAAGCCACAATCCTGGTTTTTCTGAGCCACCTTACCATTTTCCGGCATCTTCTCATCAAACCCGTTCCAAAAACATAGGTAGGAAAATCAATAAACAGGAAGGCACCATTTTGGATACTGAATCGAGTTAAAACATTGAACTTTGTCATAGAAATTTCATAAATACAGCATTAGAATATTGCCATAGCAAAAGCCTCTTTTTACGAAGTATGTTCATATAAATAAGTTGCTCATGTCAGAAGTTATCCTAGCGAAAAACCTGTTTAAATTACAAGAGAAAAGCATTATCATACAACTAGGTGGATTGAGAAGAGATTTTTATACAAGTATTCTATTTACGTAACTTATTTTTCGAACCTAATCCCAGATAACGGATGGTTAACTGAAATTTGGTTCAAAGAAAGAGTTACGTAAATAGAATATTTGTAAGAAAACCTGTTTTAAATTTACCTAGCCGTGTGATAATGCCTTTTAGCCGATTCAATGTTTTCTTCAGTAACAGATGTTGTTGGGCGGCCAGGGATCTCATAACATTTTCAACGTTTCGGAACACTTAAATCCATTTGCAACACAAAATTTGATACACGCACGTTGTTCTAAATTTTCATCCATTATAAAAATCGCCACACGAAAATTTTTCAACTTCTTTGTATAGACGCCAAATAAAAACTAATCGTACATTATACGTCAAAATTTGACAGAATGTGTAAAAAAGTGTTGCCAACGTTGAGAGAATAAAAGTTTACCGAATGGACAAGCGCGGGAATTTTAAAATGAAAATTCCGGTTCTTTTTTGATCATAAGGTAACTAAAACCAATATTAGATTTTAACCACTTCAGGTAGCATAACACCGAACGGTTTGAAATTCACTCCCATTTCCCCTACGCACAGCAAACTGGGGTTGAAAAATCTCACTCCAGCACGGCGGCCTGCTACGATCGCACTCTGAATGCTACTGTTTTATGGCGGCTCAAACGAATTCATAACCCGAAGGCAGGTCGCATTCCACTACTGTCTAACAAAATTTATGATAACTTTTTATTCAACACAGAGCAACATCGTAATCTGATTACTAGCAGCACAATAAAATACATCGGGCACCGATTTCATTTATCCAGCTTTACCATCCAGCCTTCCATCCCCCTGATATTTCCATCACTTCATGGAAGCGGGACTATCGGGACTTGCCATAACAAAACCGTTGGCGGCATAAATTTTGTTGCTATGCTTTGCTGGCGGATCCCTCGCATGTACGGAACGAATATTGGAAATGAATAAAAAGAAAACCGGAAAATTTTCAATTCCATTCCCAAATCAATAAATGCATTAATTACCCAAGGCCGATACCAGTGGATCAAGTTTGTTTTACTTCGTTCAGTTTTATTATTTGTTCCCGTTGCCCGTTGAATATCTGATAGTAAAAACTTTTTCGGATATAGTTTTTACTACTGACTGTATTATAATTCCGATGACCAGCACAATTCTGGGTAATGTCAAATAAAGAATTATTTGGTTTTACATTCCTCCAAACAAATAAACATTAAATTTAATAATCGGCTTTTGGCACATTCCATTTCAATTTCAGATGAATTGACCTGAGCTAAAACGTGGATCGTGTGCTTCACAATGACTGCTGAATCTCAGTGTAAGCCGTCAATCATCCGTCAACGGGATCACCCGCATGAGAATTGCGAGAAAACCATTTTCGGTAGTTTGAATTTTCATCAATTCACACCCTCCTTCGATGGATGACTTGGTGGAAGAAACGACTTTGCCACTGTCTGACTGGGATCTGCCACTACTCTCTGCTGCACCCGTATGCACCAAAGACCGAGTACCGTGTACGGTCACAGTATCCGTCGAAAAAGTGCATCCTTCTCAATGGGAAGCCATCATCGCCTCCTGAATTTTCGCTCGTTGTGTACATTTTTTCTTCCAGTCTTCCCACAGTAGGCGCCGCCCGCATGTAGATCGCTGTTGAATGAACGAACGAATGAACGAACGTGGCGGAAAAAAAGGGCACCGCACTAAATGATATTTATTGCACTTTGAGACGTCATGAGACCACCATCGCCGCCATGAATCGTCTATGCATATTAGATACCCGTGGCTACCAGCAAAAAGCTAAATATTCAATTACAGGTCTGATTGAAGGTAATTAGAATGAATGGTTCGTGCTTCGGATAGAGTGGCTCCGTTTAGTCACATCGAATCTGTTGCTATTTACTTTGGCTAGCGACGAAGAATGACAGGTAGCGAAACGACGGAACATCATAGAAAGGTCCAAAACGGCCGATTAAGGGTTGACAACAATTTCGGTGAGTGGCGCCCCATGTGGAATGTTATGGAATATTCCAAAGAGGAATGGCATGATTGTTTGTTGTAATTCACTAAAAGCTGACAAGTCACCGGAAGTCAGGTCATTTCAACTTCCTGGAGGGACTTTTGACCGGAAGTATTTTTGATGGAATTTCGTTGCTGACTGAATTCATGTTGAATCGATTAAGGGGCGGGTAGGGTCTAACACTTTTGAAAAATCATTTATTGTTTTCTTTAAATTTTCTTATAGTAAAACATTTCAATAATAATATGTGAAATTTTCAAGTCTATCGGAACAAAACTCAGCAAGTAATGGGCCTTTATCTTTGCTTATCTGATACTGCGAAAAAGTAAGAGCTCGGCACACAGGCCCAACACTTCTGCTTCGATTGACTTAAAAACTTGACAAAACACTCTTGAAATGTTGCATTATAACATTATAAAAGAAAAATATGTTTTTTTTTAATATTCCTTCGATTTTATAGACAAAAAACTTTAAACGCGTTTTTTCCGAAAGCAGGTTTATAAAATCCGTGATCATTGTCATTCAAAAACTACTCAAATTTTTCACATACCTTCTACATGTAAAATACCAGACCCCAACTATATACGATTTTCTTCGTGAAAAATCATAGTTTGACTTTAAACAATCACCAAAAATTCAAAAAAAAAAATTAATTATCAATCAGAAACGTTGGGACCTAGAAAACACTTCTACTCTATCTATGCAGCTTTGGTTTGTTGACTTCTGATCAGTCTGCGCTGAGATGGACACCGCAAATCATGATTTTTAAGAAGCGTCCTCAAAAATACCTCTTCAACGACTTATTTCTCAATGTTTTTCCACGAAAAATTTACAAAATGATATTCGAATGATGCTTTGTATTATGCAAAACGTTTGAGTTTATTTTGTTGAACGATAATTCTTTAAAAAAATCGCGAAAATGATTATCTCATCTCCTTGTAATTTCAGAATTGGAAGTCGGAATCGGATAAAATTCAATTCCCTCTTTTAAAATTTTGTCTTTTAATTTTAGATTTTGATTAGGAAATTCATTTTAGTCTTATTTATATTCCCGATACTTTTAATACCGAAGTCCGGAAATCGGTTTACCCGGAGCCAGCTAAATTCACCAAAGGGATTGTAAACCATATAATTTGATTGAAAAATCATAATGCGCTTTAGATAAAGTTTTTGGATATCTTTCAGGATCGAAAGCCGAATCCCGGTAAAATTGAAATAAGTTTCTTTGGTCATCGACTATCAAAATCTGAAAACCCAATAAACCCGATTAAGTTATGTGAATTTAACATTTTTACATTAATCACCCAGTATCTTCGGAACCGGTAGTCGGATCTGATTAATATACAAGTTTTTATGAAATCACAAGATCTTTCATTTGCATCTTCGATGGATGAAATCGAAAGTCGGAATTTGTGGGAATTTTCTGTTTTTCTCTTTAAATACTGAAAAAAATATAAGACAAACTCGGGTCGCTTCTACTAATTATCAGAACAATAGAATCGTTAGATTTAGGTAGACCTAATAATTCATAGATTGAGTCGAGTTATTCACAAAAGTGTGCTTCGACGCAGAGGTGGAAATAAGTCCTTTTTGCGCACGAAAATGTGAATCAAGATTTCCGATTGTGAATCAAAAAACCGAACACCGTGAATTAAAAATTTGATTAACAAAACTCAAGTTACGATTATCTTTTAAATAGAGGGAGCAGCATCATACACAGAGTAGCAGCAGACCTTATGCATACGCGCTCTTTTTATTGCGCTGAGACAATTTTTTTCTCATTATCAGAAGACGCAGACGAAGAGCTTTAGCTGCTCTCACAAAAACTTGTTCGCACATTTATGTACAGCGGCAGAAATGAATGTACAACGCTTCGTACGCTCTCAACGCATTTAGCGAAGAACGAGGTTCGAGTGTTCCAGTCGCATGACGATAGGTATCGCAACCTGTACTAATTAACTCTCCGATAAGTCCCCGATCACAATATAACATTTATACAATTTTATAAAAGTATTAAACCCTACATTTATTGTCAGTTGTATTTTCTGATATACTTTTGAATCAGGGCTGGAAAAATCAAAGATCCAAAAATCATGAAATCGTAATCACTAGCGAAGATGATCGTTTGCGATTGTGGAAAAAAATTGTGGATCGTTTGAGCATTGTGGGAAAAAATTACATATGAGAGATTAGACAAGAGTGCCGATTGATTTATTGCTAAAAACGTTGATCCCGATGAGGGGTGTGAAAATTAGTAACAACAGTAATTTTACAGGAGTTTTAAACTAAGGAAAACACGTGTCAATGAAACTTTTAAATCGTGGAAAATTGCCACTTTAGTATCATTGGGAAGTTTAGTGATGGGTGATATGGAATATTAAAGGAGCCTGTACCTCAATGATGTTTGTCAATTTATATGCATGAGGGTGCTTAAATTGGGGAAAATTGTCAATTTGTAGCTTTTAGGAATGCTCCTTTAACAGTCCTTATCACCAGAGTTGGGGAAAATACCGGTTTCGCTACGACACGGTTTACGAAATTTCAACACATGTTTTCGTTTGGTACAAACCATGTTAGATTTCGGAACCTGTTGTTTAATCCGCTGTAAAATTAATACTAGATGAAAGGAACTGAATGCTAGATGCAGATTCATTGCGCAATAGCATTACGCAATGAAAAATTAAAAAAAAAATCCACATCAAATATTGATTATAGCGACAAAAGACTTTGGTTTACTTCAAGCTGGTTGATGCAGATGATGATGTTCATGCACTATTCAGATTAAACCTAATAAAACGCTATTTGACATGAATTTGATTTATAGAAGTAACATGAGTGCAGCATTTGGCACATCGTTTGAATGGTGCGTTTGAATTAGCGTAGTAAAATCCTGCATTCCTTTTACTTCTGTATATGATATTCAAGCTAAATAGGGTAATATTAATTAGCTGCATATAACGATTTGTGATTGGACATATTTTATTATCATTATAATTATTATTCATTGCAGCATGTATATTAATATTATTAGCTGTTTTCATTGATGATATTTGATGATATTACTCCACCACGACGGTATTACTGAATAAATTTCAAATATATCAAATATATATATATATATTCAAATATATGAACGGTAATCAGTTTTGACATTTACGTCACTTCTACCATTACATCACCGGAATCGTAAGTGACAGCCATTTGAATTTCAAACCATTGAATTTCAGAGTAGCATTAAAACGAGCCTTTGTTGAAAGTAAGACCAAAATTCATCTTAACAAAAATATTTTTGTCGTGAATACGACTTACTTTTCAATGGGGTGCCTTTTCAAAATTTACCCTCTGAGAGAGTGATAAGTTTTTGATCGTGAATATCTCTTGTTGTATCTAACGAATCAACATAATTTTTGCTACATGCCATCGGAAATATGATCACAATTTTATGATAAAATTTTCAGTTGTGTGACATAATATCAAATAACTCAAAATTAAACTTTTCTGAAATGTTTGGTATAAACGAGTATCAAAGAGGATAATCCATAAGGCGCGTTTGCCTTTCTCGTATTTTTAAAGCTCGTAGCTCAGTGATCTGTGAAAGGATCTAACTACCAATAGAATCGAAATTTCTCAACTTAAATGTGTGTAGCAACAGCATTGAAGTATTTCAATAGTACACTATTGAAAAACCTGTCTCATTTGACCCATGTCAACACCAGCCAATCAAAACGCGTTCTGAGGAAGAGAACAAAATATTTGCTGCTGTACAACAAATCGTGCTGAATATCGTAGTGAGTTCCACAATTTGGTCCTTCTGAAAGGTAGGAATGAATCCCGTACAGCATCCCGATAGTTTCTGTCAATGAAATGCAAATCCAAAATTAAATAATCTGTATGTGGCTATTTTTATAGCCGTTGGGACCGCCCATTAATGAAAAGGCTACAGACGAAATCACGTAAAAAGAAACCTCTTAACAAAAATTGTATCAGTTTGGATTCTATCGCCACTGCGAGCAGATGTATTTAGTGTCGTTGGCAAAGCTAGTTTCGCTTCCGACAAGAGCGATTACGTCACAGCTGCCAGTCATTTGCATTGATGAAAAACAACGGTGGAGAGCATTATACAAAATCAGCCGTTCTAATGGCTGGAATTAGATGACGGAAGTCAGCGGCATCCATCGGAATTCGAATTCAACTCATCACTCTCCATCACAAACGCTTTCATAAAAGGTTCTTTTCAGAGCCACCATTATTTTATTATAAAAAACTATACTGGTTATTTCATAATATATGTGTTTCAGAATGTTAAATGTAATTAATCTGTACTTTAGTTGAGGTGAATCGTTTGAAATTCTACATACAATTTCATACAATTGATCAACTAATTGATATTCGGAAGTGTTAAGGAACATTCACGACATCCAGTTATGTCTCTGACATTACCCACCCGCCTTTTTTTTTCAAAATTCATTACAATATTTGAAATAAATATGTGATATGAAAGGATAAAACTGACTATTTTTATTCACTGTGAATTAAAAAATTTGCTTTTTTCCACCCCTGATTCAACGTTTACGTCACTTATTCGGTATCTTAATCCAGCTGGTGGTGCTATAATGCCTTTCTTATATAACTTACGTTTTTTTTTAAACTTTTCTTTGAATATTGAATAGGAACAAAAAAGGTTAGTTTGGAGTTTAACCCATGTTAATAGGAATTCTTCGTTTTTTGCACTTTCGCTTAATGACGGTTTAAAATTTTAAACCCATCTCACCCTGATGTTCCGGAATCGGTAGTGAGATCCGAACAAAGGTCAAAAGCAGTCTATTTTTATATAAATTAACCCTTTTATTTGAGTGTAAGTTTGTGAAAATCGACTTAGCTGTTTCTGTGAAAATGAAGAAACTTCCGTTTTTTGAGTTTTCGACTACTATTTGCGGAACCGGCACTATGCACTTTTATCTAAAAAGAACTCTTTTGTTCGTGGAACTGACTGTCTTCAATGGGGAGTTATAACCCACAAAACCTCCACCTTGTGCACGGGCCTGGCTGAAATCGGTTCATTTGGCAAGCAACCATCATAACCTAAAAATTGAAACAGTTTCGAACGAAATTTATGACAGGTGGCAATTTCATACGCACAATCTTGTATTTCCGGAACCGGAAGGTGGATCTGGATAAAATTCCACGTTAACTTATGGAAACATAATACTTTTTATTTGAATATGAGTTTGCGAAGATCGGTCTAGCCGTTTCTGAGAAATTAGAGTTTTTTTTCCAGTTTGGAGCACACGAGTATTTTTCTGGTACTTCCGGAACCAGGAACGATGAACCGGTACACCCAAAGTCAACGTATTTGGTCATAATCTAAGCATACCTACCTACTTGAAGTAGTTATACGGCCATTTTTATGTATTTAGTTCCATTTTTCCGTATCAGGTATAAAACACGCTCCGGAAAATTATTATATTTATAATTATCAGCCTGTAATTCCGGAACCGGAAGTCGTATTCGGATGAAGTGCAGTAGGATTATATCCCAAGTAGCACACGTTATTACACTTCAATGACAGTAACTTATATATTTTCAACTCATGGAACAAGTTGAAGACTTTGCAACATGCATTATAACTGCTATGTAACCTGAAAAGCGTAAGAAGCGGAGCTTGTGCGACTTACTGAGAGTTGCTAAACAAGTTCTCAGTAACGAATATTTGATTTGATCCAGCCCGCACATCAGTCACAATTAAACAGAAAAATTACGTTTGTGTCTGATTACAATTTGTTGAAGTTTTTCCGTTCAACATTTTTGGACTAAGACTTGTATCCAATGATCTAAACTGAATTATAGAACTCAAGCTTATTTAAAACCCAAAAACTATGTGCTACTTCATATTTATGGTGAAGTTAATTTTTTTTTTTTTTATATTCAATAATATATATTAAGGCACACTGCGTTAAGCTATAAGATGCCGAGGGCATTAATTTTACTACTTAAAATTAGAGTAATTTATTCTATTTCCTGATGTGATTTCGAGATCAGATTTCAAGGATGTAGTCTCCAACTAGTCATCGGCAGCGTCTGGTCGGTTGGAACTTGTACGCTGAATTATCCTGGTGACGTTGGTACGCATCGATGGTTTTCGTATTCTTTCGTGTGGGTCCGCGGGAAACACCCCCGGGCAGCGAGAACCCGGCGGGTGGCCCGCGCGTTGATCATCGACTGAAAGGAGTGAAACAAGGAGAAATAAATGTTGCTGGAAAAAGGGATAAGAAAGTGAAATTACTTAGCTCAGCGAAAAGATCTAATTAGTTAACGTCGAGATAGTGAAGAGACGAAAGAAGGGGGAGCAAAACAAAATTAGTGTCAGCACAAAGATCTTGTTAGTTCCGAAGAAGATGGTGAACATATGTTGGATGAGGAGTTGCGAGCGGATGTTAGGATCGAGGTTGAACTGAAATATCATCGGGGGATAAGTGAAGACTTTCTAAGGAATACTAGCTCATTTTGCAAAAAAGCAAGATTTCGTTTCGCTTTTATTTCATTGGCTTAAACATCCACGTGGAATGGGATAAAGGTTTCTGAGAGAACACAGATCAGACTTGTACGTTGATGATTTTTATGAACTGGTATAAGAGTGACATATAGGGAAGGTCTCGATGAGCCAACACGTCTCGTACTGGAACCCCGGGTGATATACCTCGGGCCCGAAGGGAGTCCATTAGCTGCGATCTGGCGCCACAATACTCGGTACATGCCCAGACAATATGTTCGATGTCGTGATAACCCTTACCGCAAATGCAGAGACCGCTCTCCACGAGGCCGATACGCCGGAGGTGTGCATTCAAGATGTGGTGATTAGACATGAGCCGGGACATCACACGAATGAAATCACGACCCACATTCATCCCTCTGAACCAAGGTTTCGTCGATACCTTCGGGATAATGGAGTGTAACCATCGTCCCAGCTCCCCATTACTCCATGAAGTTTGCCAACTTTCGAGAGTCCTTCGACGAGATATACTGAAAAATTCGTTGAAGCAAATTGGTCTTTCGTAAATTGCACCATTTAATGCGCCCGCCTTAGCCAATGAGTCTGCCTTTTCATTTCCCGGAATGGAACAATGTGAAGGGACCCAGACTAACGATATTGAATAAGACCGTTCAGATAAAGTTCGCAAGTGTTCCCGTATTTTCCCCAGGAAATATGGGGGATACTTTCCTGGCTTCATTGCCCGGAGAGCTTCTATTGAGCTTAGACTGTCCGTGACAATGAAGTAATGGTCTTTGGGCAAGGTTTCAATGATCTCAAGGGTGTACTGAATAGCAGCTAATTCTGCGACGTAAACTGAAGCCGGATCACTGAGTTTGTAAGAAGCGGTGATGTTCTGATTGAAGATACCGAAGCCTGTGGACCCGTTGAGATTTGATCCGTCAGTGTAAAACATCTTTTCACAGTCGACTGCTCTAAAATTATTGTAAAAAATATTAGGGGTCACTTGAGGGCGTATGTAATCTGGAATTCCACGAATCTCTTCTCTCATGGATGTGTCGAAAAACACAGTAGAATCAGAAGTATCCAAGAAATGAGCACGGTTGGAAACAAACGAAGAAGGATTAATATTCTGAGCCATGTAATCAAAATACAAGGACATAAAACGGGTCTGAGAATTGAGCTCAACAAGCCTTTCGAAGTTTTCAATCACCATTGGATTCAAGATATCGCATCGGATTAGCAATCGATATGAAAGATCCCAGAATCGGTTTTTCAATGGTAAGACGCCCGCCAGTACTTCAAGACTCATCGTATGAGTCGACTGCATGCAACCTAAGGCAATACGCAAACAACGATACTGAATTCTTTCCTGCTTGATAAAATGGGTGTTTGCCGCGGATCGGAAGCAGAAGCATACGTATTCCATTACGGACAATATCGTTGTTTGGTACAACCTGATCAGGTCTCCTGGGTGGGCACCCCACCATGATCCAGTTATTGTACGAAGAAAGTTGATTCTCTGCTGGCATTTCTGTTTCAGATACCTAATATGACATCCCCAGGTGCCTTTTGAGTCGAACCAGACCCCGAGATATTTAAATGTGAAGACCTGAGCTATGGTTCCACCCCCTAGTTGAAGCTGTAATTGTGCTGGTTCTCGCTTCCTCGAAAATACAACCAGCTCAGTTTTCTCCGTAGAGAACTCGATACCCATTTGAAGAGCCCATGTGGATAAGTTGGCAAGAGTATCTTGTAACGGCCCTTGCAGATCGCCAGCTTTGGGTCCTATAATAGACACAACGCTGTCATCGGCAAGTTGTCTTAGCGTGCAAGATGTGTTGATACATTCATCGATATTACTTACGTAAAAATTGTATAAAAGGGGGCTTAAGCATGAGCCCTGAGGAAGACCCATGTAGCTGAATCGTATTGTCGACAAATCACCATGCGCAAAGTACATGTGTTTCTCAGACAATAGATTATGTAAAAAGTTGTTCAAAACTGGCGAAAGACCATGCTGATGCAACTTCTCAGATAGGATATTTATAGAAACTGAGTCAAAAGCCCCCTTAATGTCTAGGAAAACTGACGCCATTTGTTCTTTACGAGCAAATGCCATTTGAATTTCTGTTGAGAGCAACGCAAGACAATCGTTCGTTCCTTTGCCTTTGCGGAAACCAAATTGTGTACCTGAAAGCAAGCCATTAGTCTCGACCCAATTGTCTAAACGAAAGAGAATCATTTTTTCAAACAACTTCCGGATGCAGGAGAGCATAGCAATCGGCCGATACGAATTGTGATCGGAGGCTGGTTTCCCAGGTTTTTGAATGGCGATAACTCTCACTTGTCTCCAGTCATGAGGGACAATATTACCCTCGAGGAACTTGTTGAATATATTCAACAAGCGCCTTTTGGCAGAGTCAGGCAGATTTTTCAACAAGTTGAATTTAATTCTGTCTAGCCCCGGGGCTTTATTGTTACATGACAGAAGCGCAAGTGAGAGCTCTACCATCGAAAACGGTGTTTCGTTTGTATTCGATATCGCGACGCGGGAGATCTTCTGTTCCGGAACAGAATCGGGGCATACTTTTTTAGCGAAATCGAATATCCAGCTGTTAGAATATTCCTCGCTTTCGTTCGTCGTGTTTTGGTTACGCATTCGTCGAGCAGTGTTCCAAAGAGTCCTCATCGATGTTTCTTTTGTTAATCCGTCAACAAACCGTCGCCAATAACCTAGTTTCTTTGCTTTAACTAAGTTCTTCATTCGCTTGTCTAGCGCCGTGTAATTCCGATAATTATCAGATGTTCCGTTTTTTCTGAATTTTTTGAATGCTAGAGATCTTTCAGCGTTCAGAGATGAGCACTCTTTGTCCCACCACGGGTTGGGAGGACGGATGTTAGTTTTCGCGCCGGGTACACGTTTCGTCTGAGCTTGAATCGCGGAGTCGAGAATCAAGCCAGCCAAAAACGTGTACTCTTCCTCCGGAGGAAGTTCTTGTGTTGTTTCTAGTTTCTCAGATATCAAGATTGCGTAGCATTTCCAATCAATATTTCGTGTGAGGTCATACGAAACATTGATTGTCTCCAATGATCTCAATCCCCTGGCGACTGAAATTACGATAGGTAGATGATCGCTACCATGGGGATCAGGGATTGCCTCCCACTTGCAATCTAGTCGTAACGAGGTCGAGCAAAGGGATAAATCCAGCGCACTTGGTCTTGCTGGTGGTGGGGGAATCCGTGTCATTTCTCCCGAGTTCAGAATAGTCATATTGAAGCTATCGCAAATATCATAGATCGCGGTTGATCTGTTGTCATCATGAAGACAACCCCATCCCGTACCGTGAGAGTTGAAGTCTCCTAAAACTAACGTCGGCGCAGGAAGAAGTTGCATGATGTCGCTGAGCCATTGGAACCCAACCGAGACTCTTGGGGGAATGTAAATGGAAGCAATGCAAAGGTCCTTGCCTTTGATTGTGATATGACATGCGACCACTTCAATACCTGGTATCGAGGGGAGGTTAATTCGATAGAAAGAATAGCACTTTTTGATCCCCAAAAGTACTCCTCCGTAGGGGTTATCTCGATCCAAGCGAATAATGTTAAAATCGTGGAAGTTGAGGGAAATATTCGAAGTCAACCAGGTTTCACATAATGCAAACGCGTCACATTTCACACTATTTATTAAAATTTTGAAGGAATCAATTTTCGGGATAATACTTCTGCAATTCCACTGTAAGACAGTGATTGAATCCTCAACCCCGTTCGATGAGTTAGCCATCGAAGGATACAATCACTGAAAGGAGGGGCCATGTAGCAGTCAACTGCTTCAAAAATGTTCTAACTGTTGGCATAAATGTCATAATCATACTTTTAAGAGGATCAGTGATATTGAAGGTTCTGAAAATCCAGTCCACAATATCAGAGAATTTCAGTAGTCCAGCACTTGATTGATTCTCTAGTTGAATTTTGGGGGTACTGGGGGTGTTTGTTGTACCAGGAAGTGATGGAAATTCTTGGTCTGATCTTAAGTTTGCCAGACCAGGAGCCTTTTGCTTCGGTTTCTGTGAAGCACTTCCCCGTGTTGTAACTTTGTTGATCCCCACAGAGGACACCCTTGGGCCTTTACAAGGCAGCTTAGGAGATGAGGTTGGCTTTCTTTTCCTAGAACCGCTAGGCATAGCAAAGGATGTTCCCTCTTGAGGGTCATCGGAGTCAATCTCGTCAGAAGGCAAACAATCATAAAGGTTTACCGATTCGACAGGTGGCATGGCGTTCTTCAGCATCTCTGCGAAGGTGCGCTTGGAACGTTCTTTAAGAGATCGTTTTAATTTTTCCCCGCGCAGTTTGTATGTGGGGCATGAACTCAATTCATGTGGATTTTCCCCACAGTAAAGGCACTTTTCAGCTTTTTCACCGCAGGAATCATCCACATGGTCCCCCCCACATTTAATGCATCTCTGTTTATTGCCGCAATAGGTGGCTGTATGGCCCAACTGCTTGCAGTTAGTGCAATTCATCACCCGCGGCACAAAAAGTCGAACCGGTAAGCGAACTCTGTCCAGAAGGATGAAGTTAGGAAGGACAGATCCAGCAAAAGTCACCCGAAACGAGCCTGATGGAGAATATGTTTTTGTATTATCCTCTGCAATTTTTATTGAATTCAATTGCTTGCAGTCCAATATTTTTACCTTCTGAAGTGTAGGGTCCCTGAAACAACCAACCCCATGCTTCAGAAGGTCTTCGCAATTCAGGCTCGCTTCCGTGACCACGCCGTCAATTTCTACTTCTCGCGCTGGTATGTAGACTCGATAGCTCCGTGTAAAAGCATCGTGGCGAGCGATCTTATTCGCCTGCTCTATGGTTTTTACGACCACTTTCAATTTTTTTGCTCGAACCTTTGTTATCTGAATCACGTCCGGATAATGTTTAGCCAGTTCGCGCGATATTTGCATCAAATTAAGCGGTTCATCTTTTTTGGACCGGAAATATACCACATAAGGCCCAGCAGAACCGATCGGCCACACGCGAGTACGAGGGGGATTGTCAGAGGAAGGAAGATAATTTTGGTCTTCTATAACATCCATATTGATGAGGGGTTTGCCATTTGAGGGGGAAAGGCCTCCACCCTCGCTCATAATAAGGTGAAGGAGACGCTTCACAAAGATATGCTAGCGAGAAGGAAAGAGAGAACAAATACTATAATAATACTTAGCTTGTATCACTTCAAGGGTAGCAAAATGATCGTCCCTGCTGCTGGTGTGCAGAAAACTTCTCAACACAGCAACCAATGAACACTGACCACGTGTTTGGTTTTACGATGGCGGTAGATGCTAAGCAGTATCTTCAGACACACTCTCACTATCACACAAGTCTTCACTGCACATATACAATATAGCCGATGGCTATCAGTTTACGCCTGGAAGTAGGGATGTCGCGTTTTTTTAAATACTCGATTAGTAAATAATCGAATACAACTTTTCAAACTAATCGATTTGCTTGATTAATCGTACAGGATTACTCGATTAATCGATTAGCTTGCGATTAAGCATGACTAAATTTGATGGGCGATCTAACGTTGTGTTTCACTGCTAGATGCGTACGTGTGCGAGGATGATGATTGCAATATTAGCTGTCAAAATACAAGGGAAAACGAATTTTCACTTGTAAAATCCTTTATAACTTACATACAACGTCATTTTTTCAAGTGAAAAGTTAATTTTAGTGTGAGAAAAATCAATTTCTACCTATGTTATTGTAGCAGCACCCAAGATTCTGTTTTAAACCATGCATATTTTCAGATCTGATCTTAGCATGCGAGAAAAGGTTATGTTGATAACTTGGAATGATTTTATTCGTTGCGTACATTATAAAATATTACTTGAAAGACCGCACAGATGCGCAAACCTAAGCGAATATGCGATATTATGATGAGGAATAGTTTTTTACTAAGAACTAATTCCGGATCTCAATATTGATCAACATATCATCTTATAAAAACAAAAATGATTACACGAAACGAAAGAAAATAAATTTTCTAACATTTTAAAATAAACAGTTCTTATAATAAGGCCTAGAATTCTACAAAATAATTGAAATTATATACGAAAATATCAATCTTAAGAAAGGTTCAAATAATGAAACATAGATGGCGGGTCAGGTGAAATTAGTTCTACGTTCGATTGTCAATTTTGTTTAAGTCGATTTGTTGTTTCAAGTGGTGCCAGATTGTTTTCGAAACAACTTACTTATTTCACGCACAAAAATTAAACAAATGCCTAGTAATTAGAATGAATAGATATTCTAATTTGAATCAAATATTGGTCTCGTTTTTATAAACACCAATAAGTCACATGGCAAAATTTTCTTTGAGGAAATGCAGGCGAACTATTCAAAATAGAGCATATTTTTAACGACTAAACGAAAAGGAGAACTTTTCTTCTTCAATTACTGTTATGATATACACTCAGCCAGTACATAACAGATCTTCAAGTAAGTGGCAGGGTTCTTAGTGACTTTAAAACAAACACGACCTATTTTTGTAATAAGCACAATTTATTTGGAGCAACTATGTCCTCGATTGAAGTAATAACATTCGAGTTTGAATCTATTGATTTGATGTTTGATGAGCAACTAACCGTTTCATCGATTTCATTATACTGTTTTTTTCCTGAATGAAGTTTAAATTACTTAATTAGGCCCTCGGTCCTCGTACACTAAGATTACTAGAAATCAATAAATCAATTTGAGGTATATAAACTCAAACACTAGTAATATAAACTAGTAAATATGTATATGATAGCTTTTAATCAAAATATGGCTCTTTAAAACAAGAACAAACTAAGAAAATCAAAAAATCACTCGAAACAATATACATTTGCTTGTTTGTTGCGAATGATATCCTATGTAGCAAACATAATTTACTATTCTCATCGTTTGAATAGTAAAATACTGTTAAAATCATAGTTTTGAGTAACGCAAAGGTTTATGTGACAAATCATATCCTTCGAAAAGGTGAATGTGAGAGCATGGAACTAAAGCTTTCAGAATGTCAATTCAGGAAATTTGAATTATCTCAGGTTTAAAATTTTTAAGTAGACGATTTATGGGTAAAAGATTCAAAACAATTTTGGTTTAATTTTATTAAAAATATTGTGCGATTAGTAATATAAATAAAGAAATGTCAATATTTTTGATAAAAAAGCAGTGTAAATATTTTTGATGAACCAGAGATTATCTATTAGAATAAAAAAAATCTACAGAATTTTAAGCAGTTTTTGATAACTGTGTACAATGAAAATCTGTGCACATGGCATCCATTAAAACCTCTCAACTCATTGACAAAATGAAACGAAACCAAATTTGAGGAATACAATTGAGAAGATTATAATGAACATAAGTGAAACTGGAGTCATTTCTTTCATTTTATTGTATTGTAATTTTCACTGGCGGTTAGCAAAGACTGCGATGCGCCAAAAAGCGACAGAATGCCGCAAAGGAAGCGAACCTGTCATTCGCATCAATTCATCCTCTTCGAGACCCCAAGTCACAAACATAATTTTTAAATTGGTATTAATCGAAATCTTTGTGTTCACCTATTGCTTTACTTGAAACACTTTCGATTTTAACTAAAAAAATATACTACTATAAAAAATTGTATATCATCTCCTTTAAAATTAAAGTCATCTTTGACAGATACATATACTCATTGAGGCTTCAAATGAACAAATAAATATTTCTTGTCGTAAAAGAAAATTGCATGTTGAATCTGTAATTGCCCTTGGTTCACCAGACGTTTTTATTTCTAATCGATCTAGATTAGATGACTGTCTGAAAAAACTTCGAAAACCTCTAAAAGTCTGCAAAACTGCATAGTTCGCTAAAAAAGAAAATTCATCAAATTCACATAAAATCTGCAACTTGGTATCTGTGATTCTGACGCTCATTATTTCGCAATTCTGCGACGATTCCGTCGCATTCTATGCTAAGCTGAAATTCACAATACTAATCGAACCAATAATCGTAGGAAATTAATCGATTACTGCGATTATCTGAAATAATTCAATCGATTAAATTTCATTCGATTAACTGTGGCTTTACTCGATTATTCGATTAATCGATCGATATTACGACATCTCTACCTGGAAGGCTAAGTCCGAGCTGGCTACCGTCCGGGAGGCAGAGCTCGACCTTGGCAGCCAATATGGAGATTCGTTGCTGTAAGCACGTGTTATCACAACGATTTTTGTGGTATCGAAAAATGCACTTTTTATCCGTACAACGGATCGAATTGCACTAGATCGGGATGGGTTAGCTCCGATCCCATACACTGGCACTGAAATTACCCGTAACAAACGGTCGCAATCCACAAATAGGCACTCTACAGAAAACACTTGGGGAGATTCTACCAAAGCGACCGATGACAACGAGTGTTCGATACGAAGTGATGGTGAAGTTAATCATTGTACTTAATCAAAATGTGCGCGCTATCGATTTTTTATGTTTGAACACATCGAAAATATTCATACTTTTATTCCCGTCGTATGCAATTTCGAACTGAAAAGTTGAAATGTTTTCAGATAGAATGTTTTTGGTAATTAATATTAGATTTTAAATATCTAATCTAATTTTTTGCAATCTAATGAATATTTAATTCACTGGCAATGGTAGCCATTTGCCTAAGTTTCCCTATCATACACTGCCGTGACAAAGCGTACAGATATTTTCTTTTGTAGATTGAATATACTTCTCAAAACAAAATAAAGTTTGATTCGCACAAATACCAGAAAATTATTCGTGGAATTCCAACAGCGCTTGGCATAAGCGCAGATTCAACTATAACAATTTCTTTTGAATTGAGTAATTTTTCCTTACTTATTGATACTTTTAGGCCGGAAAAATGTATGAAAACTTTCAACCGATAGTGTTTTTTTTCTTCTTTGAATCAAACAGTCAATGCGAACATATTGTAAGAATAAGGTTACCAAAAAGTCACGTTGAACCTTAATGTAACATACTATGATGAGATGTGAATCCGTAACATTATTTTGACTTCGTCGTCACCATCATGATCCGGCGTGTTTCGTTGTGCCTTCCATGCGACCATTATGGAACATATGCTTTATTTTCTTTTTCTATGAATTAGTCACAGGTGTTACTTGGGATGCAACTGTAAGACCTTTCATTTGAGCTAAGCTTGTATAAAATCGGATTAGCGGTCCCTAAAAAAATCGAGTGCACTTTTTTCGCTCATTTGGCACATTTTAGCCCATAACTCCAGAACTGGAAACCGGATCCATATAGGAAATTCATCGGCAGGCTATGGAACTAAAAGTTCTTAAATTTGAAACTGAGTTGAAGAAAATCGAGTGCATTGTTTTTGCATTTTGTTTGCACATTTTACCTTATTCTATTTTCATTACTTAAAAACATTATACATTAGTAAAAAATAAAATCTGATCTTTTGTTTTATTTATTTATGTTTTATTGTTATAAAATAGTCACTTCTGTCTACAATATACGTTATATATTTTGAATTAGGTTCCAAATTGTTTGTACTTTGTCTAGAAGTAATGATGTGTCAATACGGTCGAAAGCTTTGCTAAAGTCGGTGGAAAGAGTTTCTACGTGGTTGCCAGCGTCCGTTGCATTCAGAGTGAATGTAACAAATTCTAGGAGATTTGTTGTAGTTGAGCAGCCTTTAAAAAAGTCATGTTGTTTGTTTGTTTGTTATTACATTTTTCAGTTGGCGAAATAGTTTTTCGTTTACAGGTTTTTTTTAATAATTTTGGAGTTTAAAAGATAATGGCTATTCCACGGTAGTTCCGAATGTTAGATTTTGCACCAGATTTAAATATTGGTACAAGAAAAGAAGATATCCATGTTTTAGGAAAAGTACAATTATTAAGTGATAAGTTAAAAAGTAGCTGTAGTGGTAGTGTAAGTTTTTCAGCAAGATTGTTTTAAAGAATATTGGTGGTATACTGTCAGGACCAGGCCCTTTTGAGGTGTCTACGTTTCTCAATGATGTCGAAATGTCATGTTCTGATAGACAGTTTACAGAGATGGAGTTGGAAAATGCAGGTATGAAAGAAAAGTATTCACGGCTACAGTCAGTTTCTGAATACGATGTACATTGCAAATTGATTGCGGATTTCTATACTATTTCTTCCTACATGTCTGTCTACGAAGCAGTATTTCATGACTTAGAGCTCAGCTAAAGCAACGGTTATCAGTAAAAGATTTTCGAAAAACTGAAAGTGTCGCTATCGGTCGGAAATTATTTTGAAATTGGAACAACTTTAAAACAATTTGGGTAAAAACCTCCTTATATAATCAAGTTGAAGGAGATCGATAAGATCCGATAAAAGGATGCAGCATTGTTTTTACTTATTATTGCTAGAATAAGATCATAGCCAGGAATTTTGTTCAGTTCAGTTAATTGATGATATAATCTCAATATAATCACATTTACTGATGATGGTTGAAGGGAAATAAGGTTTATGTTCTTCCACATTCTTGAGTGCGGTGTGTTGTTCAATAGCCTTTCAAAATAACTCGTCTTTATTTGTTTTTGTTTTTTTTTTGACGCGCTATGGGGCGCCTTTCCGAAATTTATCCTCCGGGAAAGTGATAAGTTTTTGATCGTGAACATTTCGTGTTGTATCTAACGTATGAACAAGATTTTTGCTACATACCATCGGAAATATTATCAACAATTTATGATAAAATTCCTAGTTCTATGATATAACGACAAACAGTTCAAAATGAAAGTGTACTGATATGTATGCTATCAACGAGTATCGAAGAGGAAAACTCGCGGCGAGTGATTGCCTTTCTCGTACCCGAGATCCAGGTCTAGAATTCAGTTTCAGATACTGAATCCAGCTCAAGAATCAAGGGTGCAGTTCAAGATTTCAATTTCAAATGGCGAATGGAATGGATTTCTCGTGTTTTTTTTTTCAATGTATCAATTTAATTTAGATATGATCAGCAAATTGTGAGAAAATTTTCAGTAACTCGACATCAATTCTAAATTTATTCCAAGCAAAATATGTAATTTATTACTTTATTCATTCTAGCTTGCGTCGTTAACTCGTTAATTTCCGACCATAATCCATGTTCAAAATCTATTTCTAGAGTTCAGCTCTGAAATTCAGTTTCATACTCCAAGACCAGATTTTCTTTTTTTATTTCAAGAATCCAGATCTAAAATTCAGTTTCTCATCCAAATTCTAGTGTCAGAATCGAATTCCAAAGTTTTGGAACTGAAACCGAATTGCAGAACTTAAATACGAGCCTGGATTTTGGAATCAAAATTTGAAACTGAGATCTTAATACTAGTCTTGGACCATGGAACTAAATGAATTTCGAATTTGGAAACTGAATTCTGGATCAGACCAGAATTCAGTTCCAAAATTCCTGTCCGGAACTTAGTTTCAGAAATCAAGTTCTGAATTTTGAAACTTAGTTTTGAATATGAAGTTCTGGAACTTAAGATTGAAATCCAGGCCGAGAATTCAGATTTTTTTTTCTATTCCTCCTAGAATTCAGTTCTAAAATGCATTCCAGAATCCAAGTTCAGAATTGAGCTTCAAAATGCTTGTCTTAAATTTGATTCCAACATTCAGTTTCATAATTCCATAAGTTTAACTGAATTCAGGAGCTGGATTTTGAAGATTTTTGAGCTAAACTTCAGTTCTGGTTCCTAGAACTGAGTTTCGGAGCAGAATTATGGACCAGAATTTGAAAACTGATCCTCGATCGGAATTCAGTAACTAAAATTCATCTGCCGACCAGAATCCAGGATTTCAATTCAGTTCTAGGATTCAGTATCAGAATTCAATACCGAACCAAAATCCTGGTCCAGAATTCAGAAATTCAGAGTGACTCAGTGATCTGTGAAACTATTCATTTTATTCGTATTGTCGTCATCCGCGGTAATGTCTCTGTTATTACCCATTCACTTTTTTAGCTAAGTCCAGGGATAAGCGATATCGATGATCAATTTTGCTCGTTATTATGTTAGTCAACCGTTTAACTGGTAGGTATACTTCGAATAAATACAATATCTGAGACAATACGTGTATGCGCTAAATGAATGTTATAGAATTCAACAGATATATATATTCAATTCTGCAAATGATTCAAATATCGCCCTGTTTATTACGTTCCACGCGGATAAAATTTTCCCATTAAACTGCCCGATCCCAACCGTAACCGTCGAACCCCAACACCGTACAGAACTTTGTCAGCTGCCTTATTTTTGCTGGAACGATTCGGATCGAAACCAAACAGCTCAACGTCAAACGTCCCCTCGGTACCCAATCCCCTAATGAATGAGTCCTTCGAATGAAGGCGCGCTTCGACTACGACGTCTTCCGAGATTCCTTTATTATCTTCCATCCCCTTTTCTTCTGTCGTCATTTTCTTCGCATGCGCATGCGACGTAATCTTGAAGGGTCCGACAACAATGGGTCCGACCGTATCGCAATGTTTAGAACCAGAGGGAGAAAACGGATCGAACAAAAGAAAGTCACCAATACAAGCGCGCACGATTTCGTCGTTTACTGATTCCCCTAAATATCCTTCCCGGTGATTATCGGGTTCACTTGCCTGTGCCTGTGATCGACCGGTTCCCACCATGTAGTCAGTCCCGGCTACAAGTATAAAAACGTCGCGCGCAGCTCGGAAACCATTCACAGTTCAGTGAGTGCTGCCAGAGTAAAGAACGATCGTAGTAGGCTCCCTGCCTAGGGTATGACACCCTGTGCGGGGGAATGTCATCGAAAGTGATACCGATAAGAATAGTGGCCGTGTGAAGTGTGCTTGAAAAAGACTTCTTCGTTTGGTGATTGTTTGTTAAGTGGAACTGTTATGTTTTTTTTGTTTTGGTTTTTGAGAGTGAGAGATTAGACTCGTTTGACTGGACGCGAACGCGTAGACCTAGGAAGCTTTTAACGAGCGCTTATCGCCGAGCTGAACGCCGGATGAAGCTCTTCGGAGGGAGAACCACCATCGATCGTGATCCGAAGGTAGGTTACTTTCAAAATTTTATACTGTTATTCAAATGATTTTGCCTCCAAGTTGCCACTGAATGTGCCTTAATTTCGAATTCTGGAAAGCGCTGACGAAATGTTTGTGGAATGTTCTACGTAGCTCGAATATCTCGATACCAGGGAGCGGCCGCTTTGCTTGATTGGAACGCACAGCAAAACAGCCAAACAGGGACACTAGACTTGGGAATGTTTGACGCAAAAGTGCAGATTGTTTTGTGTTATTCATTTTTTCTATATGGTTGTTTTTCATATGTAATAAAGTAAGTTTTCTTGTTTCTATGTTAGTTTGCTTTTGGACTAAATCGTAAATTTTGTTTTTTTTTACCTTAATTATTCTAATTCTATCGTTTCGTTTAAAACATATTTCGTATGCTAAATTGTATTTATTTGAAATATGAGATCTGCACTTTTGCGTCTCCCGAGGAATGAGAAAAGTTTGTTCCATAAATATTTTCGCGCAAAATATAGAAAGCTCAAATCGACAAACTGACACAGTTACATTATTACTTCCAAAAGTTAACTGATAATATTTATGGTGGCAAATTTTCTACTGCGTAATTTTATTGTAAGAGATATTCGACAACGGCCATAATCAGTGGTTTAAAATCAATACCTTATCAAGATTAGTTCAATCCCCAGAAAACAGAAATGCAAGTTAGAATACATTTCCTTCTGAAAAACCCTGAGTTTTATTGTAAGTCCAAATTGATTCTAAATAACGATTTCACACGCATCAAACATTATAGCATTTTTCAAAAGGTCAGTCTAATTTATTTCGCACGTCGAACACCAGATTTGTACGTCTGTTATCTGTGGCTCAATGATCAATCAGTACATTTTCTTCATGACCCGTTTTAAATTTATCGTTTCATTGAAAATGAACATTTGCTTACACGATTGTAATAACTAAAAGATAACTGTAATCAAACGCAAAAAAGTGCTCCTGTCAACCTATAAATTTTAATAATTTCCTCACAAATTTAACACTCCAGTGACAACTATTACTGCATACAGATTACAGAATTTCAAAACAAAAATGACAAAAAACAAACAATAAATCAAGTTTTTTGAAACAGTTTATTCAAATCCTGCAAACTATTAGAGTCGTGACATTTGAAAAATAAAAAAAAAATCAAATGCTGTTTCCCGTGCTCAATATGAAAAAATTAACCGCTTGCTATGATTTCATATCGGACACTGTTTGGCAGATTATGTTTTTGTGGCCTGTCAAATCGCGAATGTTCCCGAGCTGCAAGCAAAACAAAAAACAGAAACCGCTTCAGTCTGGTAAAGCATTTGGTATTTCTTCGTTCGGAATTCCGGGTGTAACAAAAATCTATTAAAGATCGAAAAAATTGCTTTCCTTTCGAATGTGGATTCGTTCCCATAATGTATTCTTGTCTTCCTCTATTTCTTCAAGTTTTTTAATTGCAATTATTTTTTTAAATTTTTGATGTTGAAATTGCTTTAATTTTATCAATGTTGGCGCAAGTTTGAATTAAAAAATTTCAGCAAACGCAGAATAATTTGACACACTCTTCTTTTCCTGACATCAATTAGTTCTTCGCCTTGGGTTTCTTGTTTCAATGTAAATTTTTTTATAATAAATACAGTTTTAGGACAAATCATTTTTCTAGGTAAAATTTCCGGCTATTTTTTGAAAAAATCTGCAATTAGGTCGATTTTCTATTATTAAAAAGTGTTGAAACGGCGCTTCAAACTTCAATATCTGGCACAGTGAAAACGGAGAAGTCGAGTAAGAAACAGTTACTGAATTTTTGATTTGGAAATCATTTGAAGATCGAGTTACAAGACGACAACTGAATTGCCGTGGCATGCATGGTCTGTTTCGATTTCCTAAGATTTTTCGCAGTTATTTTAAACATTTTTATCAAATTGTTATCAACAAAATTCTTTAATATTACGTTGGATCACTCTGAGTTAAACAGTGGAAAATTTATAACCGAAATTGACTATTAGGAAGCAAAATTATTACAGTTATGTCGTGTAACACCAAATTTAAACCTTGAACTGAAACGGATCTTCATTGTCAATTAAGCTGACCATTGCATTGTTGACCGAACTGCCATGTAAAAATACGTTATTTTATACGTTCTAAGTTCATTCTAATTTTTTCTAATCCGTACTTGTAAGCGACTATCACCTGACTATTTCTCAACGACATCCAAAACACATCGAACAGACGCTTAAATTAGAACCAAATTATTACAAAAAGCTGTCAAGTATTCTAGTAGAAAAAAAAATTACTCATTGCCACGTACAATAATTAACATAGAAATTATCATTGAAATCTTTGCTTTCATTTTCGGTTGATTTTTCAAAAGGCCGCATGAGTGAGTGACAGTTTCTCTTTCGATGATTGGGACGCGATTTTGAACGTTTTCGTATATTTTACAATTTTGGTTGAAAGTCAAAAATTTCGGGAATCATTTTATACAAAAAGTTAAGTGGTAAACGTTGGAACCGCTTAGTAATTATTAGAAGAGAAATTCTACAAAAAGAAAAACTGTCACTTGTTTTACGGCCATTCGAAAAATCAACTGAGATATTTTATATGCAGTGTTGCTATTTTCTCAAATAAAAAATTGAAGACCTTATGAAATAAATTCTATCACTGTTTCAAAAATAAACTGTTTCTACACTTCTTTAGATTCATACACGATATAAAAAATTAAAACAAAACTTTACCACACTTTCTTACTGTTAAATCACCGGGATTTACGCATCTGAATATTTTTTAGGTAGTAAAAAATCTGAATATTTTCTGGGTAGTAGAAAAATTCGTATCAAGAAATCTCAAAAAACTTTCAAAAACAATATCCTCTTCTTTTAAAAGTCATCTACAGGATATGAAGACGAACATTTCCAAAAAACTGCTCCTGATTCAATGATATCTAAAAATACAATGGTATAAATTCTTTCAGTAGAATGAACAACAAAGTTCAAGAGCAGCTACAAACAGCATAATAATAAAAGACCAAAAGACGACATACCATCTGAATTGAAAACTCCCTTCCGAATTGCTGATGTCACTATCATTTTGGAAATTTTGGAACAAATAAAGCTTTCCTTCGCTTTCAGAACACTATTTGAGAGAAAATTAAACAAAATTCAAATGGTAAAATGATCAGACTCGTATCAATCAAATTGAAGTTAGAATCGACACTGATCTTGTTAGTGATTGGCGTCACTAAAACTACAAACGAGGCAGTAGAGAAAATAACTTTTGATTTGTTAGCTTTTGAATCTCTGGATGGTTTCACACTTTTTTTGTGATAACGACCAATAAGCCACCTTTCAACATCCACTTTTGAAAGAAATTGCAAGTCAGCTATTATGAAAAGTAGAGTATTAGAAAAGAGGAATCTTTTCTGTCTATCGTTTACTAAAGGGTGATTTTTTCTTGTATCTTTTTGGCAACACTGTTTTTGACAGATCACGCGTGAATAGTATCTTGTGTCATTGTTAAACTTGTTTAGTTTGGTTTATAATTTAATCTAATGATTGTGCCTGGCAAAGGTGGAGGAAGATCCACTTTTTTTTATCGAAAAATTATGTTCAGCGACGAAGCTCATTTCTGGTTGAATGGATCGACGTCAAAAAGCAAATATGCCGCATCTGGAGTGTAGACCAGCTAGGAGCATTGCAATGCACCCCAATCTATCGATTCCAACAATGATTTCATCAATTTTTTTCCAATTTTGTGTGTATTCTCAAATCAAATACCTTTTAAAAATCACCCTTTATGAGTACCGAGTCTATCGGAATTCCTTTTCAAAGTGAACGTTGATAGGTGGCTTATTGACCGTTATCACAAAAACCCGGTTTACAGTTTAGGCAGGAATATTCTACACGATCTTTTTAAAATACGATTTTTGGATTTCTTCGTATTGTTAAACTCAATATTTCTGATAATTGATCGTTGCGAAATTGTCAAGACATTGATTCGGTAAAACTGCTCATAAAATCGGTAAAACTGCTCTTCTCCCATTTCTGAATATTTATTTTCTAAATCGGGTATCTTTTGATAGGATTTGCCAACTAACAGAAGCGTAATTTTAGTTCTATTATTTCAGTTTTGAATAGTTTCATAGATTTTAGAGCAAAAACAATTCGTTAAAAACACAAACAGGATATCAAAATCTGTAACAAACTATGTCGAATTAAGAATCAGATAAATTCGTAAATCTGTCAATTCCCTTTCGCTTGTTTGTGATCAAAACAATTCGTTCCGAATCACTAAATCATGCTTCCGTCATATTACTTCACCTTGTCAGTTTTCCGTTTAAATAATTCTTTGAAACAATTGTTAAAGCCGTTTGAGGTCTTGTAATTTTTTTTGTGATTCTTTGAAAAAGTACAACAACACTACTTCTACAAACGACTTGAATCACTCGGAAATATCGAAAAGCAAAATTCGAAGAGGTTTTAGTGATACTTTTGTACTCCAATTTCTTTTGAATAGCGAACCGGAACCAAAAAATTTAGGGGCAATTGTACTAATAGTCATCTCATCAGTAGAGTCGCCATATAATTTTGCCAATTACTCGACTTTTAATCAACCAATTGTGATCAAATCTGATACAATATCTTCCCTTAGGCCCTAAGAAGCAATACCGCAGAAAAAAAAATAGTTTTAAAATTGTTCAATGCTTTTGTTATAGCGTATGCATCTATTTTCATCTCACTCTTACGGTCAATCTATCGAACAGAGACAGCAGATTTCTCTCTAACTAATTGTTTTCCTGCATGAGATGACTACTGGTGCCGTTACCCTTCTTAAAAATGTCACGCTTTTAAAGCGAAACAACTGCACTCTCCAGTTGACAACCACACCGGAACTCATATTCTCGGCCTCCTTTGATGCCTCGCTTGAAGCTGCTTGAATTTACTCATTCTTGGTGCCGAATAAAACTGAAATTACAAATCAACAATCGGTAAAAAATTAGCCACTCAAGAGTTAACTCAACAAGACAATTTAAACAATGCAATGACAACCATGGAGTAAATAAAAGCCGGCAGAAAAACACATGAACTTTGATGACACTGAAGTTTAGATAAACGTGTTTAGATTGTTTTAAAAAAACAATGTTTCAAAATAATATTTGGATGCGATCATGAGTATGGAGAAAAATACTATCAAATATTGGCAAACACACAAAACTGTCTTGTTTGGGATAAAATTGTTAGGAGTCTGACATCAGTTTTTCTATTGACTATAAAGTTGTGGCATAGCAGTCCAGCATTGACAGGTCATTTTTCCGAAAATCTGTATCCGGTGCGAAAATGTATCGGTATCATATCTGTATCAGAATCTCTGCTGCAAAATGTCACCGAAGCTGAGTTAAGTGAGAAAAAATACCAAAAAGAAAAACGGTCTTACGGCAACTTTTTCTCATGCTTATCCTAGCAAAAGTCCAAAATCGGTATTTTTCTGTATGATCAGTGAATTATCGGTATTGTAGGAGAGCATATCTGTACTGCATTCTTGAGTTCCAAAATCGGTATAAATACCGAGAAATCGGTATACCTGGCAACCCTGCTTAACACGGCGTTCGTAATTTTTCTTTTGGATTTTATTTTTTGACAGCCACTGTTTTCTCTCACACTGATGTTCGTACAAAAGCCACATGCTCTTCACATCAGGGATGCCAGGTTTTCAAGCAAATTTTAAAAAGGTAGTGCAATCAAACTGCTCTTCAATGGCAGAGGAAAATATCGTTTTTAGTCAGAAAAAATGAAAAAAAACAAGAAATTTAAAGAATGTTATTTAAACATTTGAGGATAAGTAGAACTTTGGGTCAATAAATATCTTCAGCGTTCGCTAGAAATCTGTAAATTTTAGAGATAAATCTGCAACTGTGACATCACTGTCATTCATTTGCTGAGCTTATTAATTTATGTGTACTGAGGGAAACTGTGAGCAGGAGTCTAATCATGTACAAAATGCGCAATACTTCCATCTTCATCAATAGCAAACTGACATAACCTACACGGTAAGAAAGAACTACACCAAACAACCCGAATTGAATATCTCACGGCATAACCTACACGGTAAAATGTAACAACATCGAAATCAATTTATTGGACTCAAGTTGATGGTAAGCCATAATAAACTCAAACAACGTCACAACGAAAATAAGCATAGCTAAGAGGTTTGATGAAGTTCTACAAAATGTAGTTAATCAATTCAAGGAATATGATCAGTTTTTGTTTGAACAAATATCATTAGAATCAGTTTTTTCAGTAAATCTAGACGCCACCATGTGAAACTTTTAGAAGAGGAGATACAAATTTTTACGGTATTTTTTTTTATCTGATCGGTGACATTTGCCATTAGTCAAATACAAATTGAATAAATCATGATTACACTGCAACCTACAATCAAATATCCATGCATTTGTAATGTAACATATAAGGACATCAAAATGACCCATTTTGACTATTTGAAGTTTTATCTGGTATTCAAAGTTCACCATAAAATCAGTTTTTTCGATTTAAAATGGAAACCAATGAAGATTTACAACAGAAAACAATTTTGCTTTCAAAAAAGGGTTACCTTTCTGACAATTTGAGCGAGCGGCTCTGAAAATCTACTGAAATTTTATTGACAAATACCAGAAAAACCAAATCCAAATTTTAAAAGTGGTATTACGTAATCAATCCGAGATCGTTAATCTATTCAAGTTGACTTAATATGATCCGATGCTTTACCGCTACGTATGACTGGAAAACCCGCATTCAGTAACGAAATGTAAAAAATCTTATTTTTCTAAATTACTGCCAATTTATAACACACAGGAAACAGTAAGCAACAACGATCACACAATAAAGCGGGAAATTTGTCGCACCAGTGCAATGTGCGGCTACATATTTTGGATTTTATTTCATTGCAAATGGAAAAACTACCTCGAGTTCCAAAACTGTCACTTCAGAATGCAAAAAAAATCGTCATTTCACAAATCATTGAAATTATAAAACACTTATGGGAGTCATTCTGGTACCAAATTAAGTAATACCAAGGAAAATAGCTCTTATCTATGGTCTTGAAGATGCAATACTAAAATTCGAAATTTGCAATTAAACTCTAATTTCTAAACAGTCACCGCCGGATACAAAAAAAATTGTCAATTCACAAAAGATTCAAATCATAAAACTCCCATAAGTAGTCATTCTTGAATCAAAATTGATAAACCGTGAAATAGAACTTGTCTATGGTTTTGAAAAAAGTAAAACTGAAATTCTCAGATCGTTGAATTTGAATCACTTTATCGAAAAAAGTTTCAAAAAACCTCATAGTTTGTTTGTGTTTAAAGAAAAGAATGAAAAGTGCTCTTTTATCTTCTACAACATTTTTACCTATTAGCCGAAAACATAAATAAAAGCAAGAAAAAGGACATTGCATTTCGCACAAACTAGAAGCATCAAATTATACTATTCAATAAGGTTTCGACACGTCCCACCATGTCCGGATATTTTATGAATAACAAAAGCTCGAAACGAAAAACAAAATTTACTTTTGGCAACGCCTGTGGCCTCTAGAAAATCATAAATCGAAACAGCCAAACCGATGCCGTGATTATTCCTTCCTTGATTTATTCATTAACATATCTGTGAAATTTACAAACAAATTTACTTTGAATTCAATTTTTGGAGCTTTCGTCACATTTCACAAAACAGTCAAGACAAAAAAAAAACAGAAGTCATGCTGGTGAAAAAAATCTTGGAACTTTACAACCTTAGTCAAATATTTAGTTCAAAGCTAGCAAAGTCTGAATGACTTTTTCAAAAAATGTCTTCAAAATAAATGGATGTTTTAAACGTTACGAAAAAATATGAAAACAGGTTTTCAAGCAGCTCGAGTTTTTCGTCCAAAACATAAGCCAATGAAACAAATCGGCTTTCAACATAAACAATCATACTGACGATCTAAAAACAGTATCAAATCAACGAACACCATTCGGATATTTTGTGACTGTCAAATGTCCAGCCAAAAAAAAAATGAAAACTTTCTGGCAACGCTTAAGGTATCTAGAGTGATCTAGTTGGCCATGACCAAGCGACTGAGCTGTCATCGGATAAAGGAAATTCGACAGTCCAACGACAAATTGGCCTAACGGCAAATGAGAGCCTCTCTTTGTTTACATTCTCTTTTGATTATTACGGAGCCATTATTGGAAATTCTCTCGCTTGTAGTTTTACCTTTCAAGGTAAAACTACAAGCGAGAGAATTTCCAATAATGGCTCCGTAATAATCAAAAGAGAATGTAAACAAAAAGGCTTGCGAAGAGTAAAGCGTCAAATATAAATTCAGTTCGGTAAATCGTGAACGAAAAAGTAAACAAAGAGGCACTGTCATTTACAGTTAGGCCCTTTTGTCGTGGGACGGTCGATTTACCAGAATCATAAAACCGATAACGTAATTAGTATATTTCGAGTGATTTCGCACTCGCAACTAGGCCGGAAAATTGGCCATGTATTTCAACTTTTTCGTTGTATTAAAAATTCAAACGTTACAAAATTATGGTGATTCCAAAACCAATCAATATCGTCTACTACAAAACCATGGAACAATAAATTGATTAGCAAAGTCAGTCCGGTACTTCACTTTGGCCGTAAAAAAATTTACATACCTTGGTAAAAGGTGATTTTTTTGAGGTTAGGATTTTCATGCATTAGTATTTGCTCAGATTTTTTGAGGTTATGATTTTCATGCATTATTATTTGCTCAGTATGCTCTGACATTTCATCATGAATAGACTTACTAACGAGCAACGCTTGCAAATCATTGAATTTTATTACCAAAATCAGTTGTCGGTTCGAAATGGGTTTCGCGCTTTACGCCCGATTTATGGTCTACATAATCGACCAAGTGAGCAAACAATTAATGCGATTGTGACCAAGTTTCGCACTCAGTTTACTTTATTGGACAATAAACCAACCACACGAATGCGTACAGTGCGTACAGAAGAGAATATTGCGTCTGTTTCTGAGAGTGTTGCTGAAGACCGTGAAATGTCTATTCGTCGCCGTTCGCAGCAATTGGGTTTGTGTTATTCGACCACATGGAAGATTTTACGCAAAGATCTTGGTGTAAAACCGTATAAAATACAGCTCCTGCAAGAACTGAAGCCGAACGATCTGCCACAACGTCGAATTTTCAGTGAATGGGCCCTAGAAAAGTTGGCAGAAAATCCGCTTTTTTATCGACAAATTTTGTTCAGCGATGAGGCTCATTTCTGGTTGAATGGCTACGTAAATAAGCAAAACTGCCGCATATGGAGTGAAGAGCAACCAGAAGCCGTTCAAGAACTGCCCATGCATCCCGAAAAATGCACTGTTTGGTGTGGTTTGTACGCTGGTGGAATCATTGGACCGTATTTTTTCAAAGATGCTGTTGGACGCAACGTTACAGTGAATGGCGATCGCTATCGTTCGATGCTAACAAACTTTTTGTTGCCAAAAATGGAAGAACTGAACTTGGTTGACATGTGGTTTCAACAAGATGGCGCTACATGCCACACAGCTCGCGATTCTATGGCCATTTTGAGGGAAAACTTCGGAGAACAATTCATCTCAAGAAATGGACCGGTAAGTTGGCCACCAAGATCATGCGATTTGACGCCTTTAGACTATTTTTTGTGGGGCTACGTCAAGTCTAAAGTCTACAGAAATAAGCCAGTAACTATTCCAGCTTTGGAAGACAACATTTCCGAAGAAATTCGGGCTATTCCGGCCGAAATGCTCGAAAAAGTTGCCCAAAATTGGACTTTCCGAAGGGACCACCTAAGACGCAGCCGCGGTCAACATTTAAATGAAATTATCTTCAAAAAGTAAATGTCATGTACCAATCTAACGTTTAAAATAAAGAACCGATGAGATTTTGCAAATTTTATGCGTTTTATTGTTTAAAAAAGTTCTCAAGCTCTTAAAAAATCACCCTGTATATCGGTATGAAGTGAGCGTTAAGATACACTTGAATGGAAATTTTGTGTGAACTAGCCTTAACAACATCGTATTTTTTCATCGTGTTAAAAATTTCGAATTTTGTGCCAGAAAGTGATGATTTACGTTTGATAATTTTGAAGAAAAGTACTGAAAAATGCTTATGCTCTGTCAGAAGCATCATGTATTCGATGATTTAAACATTTCAGAGATAATGATTTTGATGTGAAAACTGAAGAAGCCAAATTGCAAGCCAATACTGGAGGAAGATGATATTGCTAGTCAAAAGTGAATGGCAGCAATGCTCAATGTTGCACAACAAACATTTTCTGACTGTTCTAAAACTATTGGGAAAATCCAAAAGTGTGGAAAATAGATGCAACATGCATGGAATCAAAGACAGATGAAAACCCGGAAAAGAACACTTGTGATATTTCGTTTTGAAGACACGAAAGAAAAGCAGTGACGTGAATACTGAAAACTGTACCCAGAATTACTTAATTATTTCTAATCAAAGCAAAACTTACTCGAATGTATTTAAAAGCATCTGTGACTTATAGATCGATCTACTTTGAACGCCGCTAGAAACGAAAAAGTGGCGATAATTTTCGACCAAATTCAGTGACTGAAGCTTTGCATTCAAGGAAATTTCACTCAAATTGAATGAATGTTGAAGAAACACCACAATTTTGAACCAAAAATCGATTCCAAAGAATTTTTTGATTGTTTGTTCCATTGATGTTTTAGCGTCGCACTTTAATATAGGTGTTACAATTACAATTCTGGACAACAAAGTAGAGAAGCTTGTGAGAACTGATTTTCGTTATTTAGAAGTGCGAAGAAAGCGTGACAGTTTTATTCGTATTCACGTCATCCAATTATGTCTCCGATATTAGCCACCCGACTTTCTTTAAAAATCAACGCTAATGCAAGAAAAAATTTGATTTTATGTAAGCCATCTGTGTTCTATTACGCAACTTTGATCCGTATTTAATTCTATGAAGAACAGAAATTTATGTTGAAGCAGGTTTCGTTCGAAAAATTGTTCTAAACATTAAACTAAATTTAGTACTCATAATTTGTAGTTGCATGCAAGTTTGAACAAAAGTATTTAAACACGATTTATTAATTAATTATAGTTGTCATTTTTTTAAAGGAACATTTGAGTCATTTACCTGAAATTACATTTCAAATTAAGAAAAGCTGTTATGAAAATCCGTTGCACGTAATACAATAAAAAAACTCATTTGAACCCTAAATTCTCTTGTTAGGAAATGGTTCCAAATTCAAAACACAAACCAAGTAGGCTGATCTCGTTAAAAAAAAACATTGAATCGGAAAAGCAACCTTCGACGCTCGGATTGTAGCAAACGATAGCAAATAAGCAATCCGTTGTCATCCCGAGGGTTAGAAGAGGGATAGCCGGATGCAAATTAGCAAGAAAAAAACAAAACAACTTAAAAAAAAAACATTTCACAAACATTTCTCTATTCATAAGCCCAGCAACACACTGAACCGGAAAACCATTTGAATCAGATATTGTTTAAAATTGATTTTACCCTTATTCCCTGCTTGAACCCACAAAGTCAATTTTACACAATGTACCGCCAATGAAACATAACCTTAAAAGCAAAAGTGAGAAAGTTAATAAATTCCACGCTAGGTCTATTTACGAGAGAAGAAAAAAAAATCACAAAAATAGAAAACGGAACGAAATGCTCAAAATTTTGCTCGTCTCTATCAAAACAACAATGCACCGCCATCACACCTACTAACCAAACAAAACAAAAAAATAATAGAGCACTACCGAACCGCCCTTTCTCCTCCTTTCGGTGCCAAAGACCTACTTGAACTAACGCGTGCATTTCGGCTTTTCCATTTCGTTCCAGGACGACATTGACGACTTCGGTCCGACAGCGGAGAAGGTGTTCTCCGTGGGAGAAACTTCAACCGACGGCAGCAACGGGCAACCAAATCCTCAAGCCAGGGGAAGGCTACCTAGGCCAACCTACGAACCTACGGTGGTGAAGCTGTCTTCAACCTCTTCCCCCCACGCCCGAGTGCCATTGGACAGCCTTGGAACGCTCTGTCCTGGCCATCGTCGTTAGGATGGGTGGTGGGGGCGGTGGGGGGGTCCGAGAGGAGGACACTGCGCAACCCACGATGACCGAGTTCCGTCCGAGTTCTGCAGTGACTTATCTCACCTCAATCACGGGACTAAATTTTCCACAACGTCAGCAATTTGCACCCGGGAGAGACACGGAACGGTAGATCAAACATCGCCGAACAAAACACTCAATCGGTTCCGCACGGCGTTTTCCAGTTGAGCGCTAGAGCGGATTCTACGGAATGACACGCAACGGATAAAAACCTGCTTCGTAATCGTTTTCGATTTTGTCTGTTCGGTTCCCTGCATCCACAGCAGCCCGGCACAACCGATGGACAAAAGAATACGTGAGATGTCAGCAACAGTTCAATTTACTGCCACTGCACTCTCAGTCCGACGGAACGGGTTTCCGTTTGCGCCCCAAAAACTGCAGTTCGCTGCACAAAATCTCGAACACTCTCGAACGAGAAAAAAATTGAAAAATCGAACAACGAAATCTCATATTTCATTCCGACTCTTTGGACCGGTGGCACCGGGGAAAAATCGGCGGCAGCAGCAGCAGAACCTAGGACTTTAGAGGAACTGGCAAGAAGAAAGAACACCCGCTCGCTCGCCCGACCGTGAGTGTGTGTGTGTTTTGCTGAGCCATCGAGGATCCGTCGCCGTTATGAAATAGCACCGGATTTTGCAGTAGAGCTTTCTTCATATTTCAACCATAAATATTTCGCTTTTTTCCGATTCATTACGACAAATGGCATTTCGGTGTTCGGATCTGCATTTTCCCGCTTTGGCTTTGTTTTTTGGCGTGTTTGTTTAGAAACGTTTTCATTTCTTTCAAATTACATTTCAATTTTTACTCCATTTGCTAGGCTAAGCTTTGTTTACCATTTTTACTAGGATAATGTTTCATATCAAGAGTGCCTTTTACGTTTACTTTTGTTCGAATGTTTTGTTTTTTTCGTTTTCGTGTTGTACGCCTGCTGCGATTTCGCGACCATTCTCAGCTCCGTGCTGGCAGCTCATCAGCGTTTGCTTCGAATTTGTTCTCGTTATGAATGTTACCCGTTACTTTGTTACGATTGTTTGTTTTGTTTTGTGTTATCAGCTGTGGAAATTGCTTCGCCATTCGCTGGAATTGTTTCTGTTACCACTTTTGTTTTTTTTTTGCCAGCGAATGGCTAACCGATTTTTACGAGACTTGTTGTGTTTTTCTGTTGTGTGTGTGTTACTCAATTTGTTTTTGTTGGAGTCACGACGTTACTAGATTTGGACATTTTGCAGTGTCTTTCTTGCTGAGAAAGATAACGGCGTTTTGTTCAAAATTGACTTGTTTTTTCATGTTTTTTGTTAATCGATACTCCTGAGTGCCTGTCAAAGACTGTTGTTGACTGTTTTGACTTCTATTGACACATTCAAGATGTTCTCTGTTTGTTTTTGTTAAATTTGGTTAATTTCGTTGTTATTCTCAACGATGCAGTTTTGTTTTATGTTAAACTGTTTGTTTTCATTTTCTGTTGAACTTTCGTTCAAGTTTTTTTTCTCTGTTAAGTTTGTTTGTTGAACGAAATAAATCTGACAGCTGTCTGTGAAACTGATCGAAAAGAGTCGCTAGCAAGGCAAAGTTTTTTTTTTTTGCACTTTTTTCCATTTCGTATTTCGAGTGTCTAGGCTAGTATTTTTCATACGTAAAAAGCGATCAATTTCGCCACGGTGACGTTGACAATAATATCGCTATTAGTGTAGGTTAGTAGTTTTAAGCCATTTTTTTCCAAATCTACTCCCGCCACAGCATCAGAGGAAACTGCAACCGTACCGAAATTGCCTTTTACCGCTTTGATAGCTCGAGGGGCAAAGAAAAAACTTTTCCCATTGAACACATTGAACCGAAGCTGGAAACAAGCAAAGCCGAATTTATTCGCCCGATGTTGGGACCGAAACTAAGATTAAACTTAGAGTAAGCATTCGAGTTTGAGCTGTAACGTACCTATGTTTCCCTGGAATTTGCTGAACGAAGGTGATTATCGTGGAACCGAACCACGAAACACATGCCAAACGAGAAGAAAGTTTTGCTAAGCGAACGCTAAGCCACCAAAGCGTGATACAAATGCATCCCAATCAGGCAAACATTGTTATTTGTTATTACTGTTATGTTTTACTGTTGTTACACTGTTACTGCTTGTTTTGTTATCTAGTTTTTAAGGCAACACGCGGAAAGTTGTTGAATAGTTTGTCTAAGTGTTACCGATTGTTTTTGATACCACCGTTGAATGGTTCACAGACCCCTCGTAAAAGGACGAAAGGACACCGAATGAGTGGACGCGTATGTTTTTTTTTGTTGTTGTTATATTTGTTACCATTCGATTTACGTTAGGGTTATGTTTATATTATGAAAAGTTGTTGAGCCCCGTTCGTTACCGTACACTGAAACTGTTTCTGTTTAAGTTTTACCACTTCATTTGTTAGTACATCTGTTCGTTGGTCGCTGTTAACCAGTTTCACTCATTTTGTTATGTTTGTTTTGGTATTGACATCCAACAAGAACGCATACGATTATCATCCCATCATTGTCCATCAAAAGTTTTCTTATATCCATAGAGTTAGGTTCATCAATTACATTTTCTATTAATTATAATCTCGTTCGAATTTTAGGCTAGCCAGGTTCAGAAATTTAACAAACTGTTAGTTTAGCCAGGACAAATTTAATAATATCTAAATTTATTTTCAACTATAATATGTAAGCTTTTCATTGTATAAGATAATCTATAACTCACAAAAAAATCTAATTTGTAACATTATAGCAACTAAGTTTGAGTGTGTAATCGAGTGATCGTGTTACTTCGAATAAAACATTAAAAAACCCCTTCAGTCGTGGACTTTGAAAACTGATCCGAAATCTGCCCAAACCGTAACTATCAGCTTTGATGTCTCCTGCATTTATATTTCGCTCAACCTGCCTTATTTTGACTTTCAGTCCGATGTATCTCGTTACTAAAACATGACCGAATCGAATCTTACGGCTAACATCATCATTGAATGTCCCTGGTGTTCCAAGTTATATGATCTCATCGACAACCTCATTTTCCACCTCGGATCCAACACCGTTTGGATTTTCAACTCAATTCGTTCAGCTTCTATCTCAAAAACCTCTACCACAGCTCTGCGATCAACACCAATAATATCAATATCGTTCGCAATACCAAGAAACAGGTAAGATTATATTGACATTTACTGTCCGCAGTTTCACAAGTTTCGTGAACCGTATTTTCAACTGAACGTTCATATTAACACCCATCATGATGAAACCATTTTTTTAATAAACCTACTTGTATTGTGAAATGGGGAAAAGGAACTTATATACTAACTTACTAACTAATACAGAGAGCGAATCGATTCAATTGTAGGTTGCATCGATTTTTGTCGGAATTTGCTTATAATATTATGTGACATTACATCTAAAGGTTCTTTATTTGTGAGTCTGTGTAACTCATTTGTACTAAACCAGGGAGGACGCTTCAAAATCATTTTCAGAATTTTATTCTGAATCCTCTGAAACGGTTTCTTCCTGGTGGAACAACAACTCGACCAAATTGGTACTGCATAAAGCATGGCTGGTCTAAAAATTGTTTATAAATTAACAATTTGTTTTTTAGACAGAGCTTAGAATTTCTGTTTATAAGAGGATATAAACATTTAATATATTTATTACACTTTGCCTGGATTCCTTCAATGTGAAGGTGAGTTTTTTGTCATACGTTAAACCTAAGTATTTAGCTTGATCAGATCATGTCAACTACAAGCCATTCAATTTGATAATGTGATTATTGTTTGGTTTAAGAAAAGAAGCTCTTGGCTTATGAGGAAAGATAATTAATTGCGTTTTTGCTGCATTTGGTTTAATTTTCTATTTTGACAGATAATCACTGAAAATATTTAAACTTCTTTGTAGGCGACTGCAGATCACTCTTAGATTTCTACCTGTGGCTAACAGACTTGTGTCGTCACAGAATAGCGATTTCTGACAACCAACGGGTAGATTTGGAAGATCAGAAGTAAAAATATTATACAAGATTGGAGCTACGCTCGAACCCTGCGGAACACCGGCTCGTACGGGTAGCAATTCAGATTTACAATTCTGATAGCTAACCTGAAGAGTACGATCAATTAAATAATTTTGAATCATTTTGATCAAATAAAAAGGAAACTGGAAATCAGAAATTTTTGCTATTAAACCTTTGTGTCAAACACTGTCGAATGATTTTTCTATGTCTAGAAGAACTACTTCAGTGGATAACCCAGAAGATTTATTTACTTTTATCATGTTCGTTACTCTGACAAGTCCAAATTATCATACTATGCTTATATTCACTCGCAACTTAATTATCTTGTATCGGTCTGGGGCCGTGCAGTTAGCTCTCATCTGAAAAGATTACAAACTCTTCAGAATAGGTGTCTTAAAAACATTTGTAATACACCTCTGCTGTTCTCCACGTTTTCATTGTACTCCGACCAAGCTCATAATGCTCTACCAATAGCTTACTTATGTGACATGCAAACCCTACATCTCTGGGCCAAAGGCGTATTCTGTTTGTTGGCCCTACAAAATTTAATGCACTTCCTCTTGACATACAACAAATCAACATCCGTACCATATTTAGATCTAGATTGAAGCACTACTTTAGACAAAGACTGAATGAAATTTTTATACAATAAGCGTAAAGTTTAAACAATCGTAATCTATCTGTATATCAATGTTAGTTAAACGTCAACAGTATTCTATTATTCAATTTTAGATATTAAACGTGGATCCCTTAAAAGGAAACTTATTTCCACTGGGACTCCACACCAATAAATTATGTTAGTGGTTTGCACATCTTAGAATAAATTGTTTTAATCTCAGTTCTTCTTGTTGTTTTGCCTTTCTCTATAGAAAGGTATTAAAATTGCTGGAAAACCGACTTTCGAACGAAGCCTCAGAGACCCATAGTGTTATATACCATTCGACTCAGTTCGACGAGATCGGAAAATGGCTCTGTGTGTGTGTGCACTTTTAGAAGATATTTGAACGCGTTCAATTTTCTCAAAGATGGCTGAACCGATTTTAACAAATTCAGTTTTTCTTGTTTTTTTTGTTAGCATTAAAATTTCGCCAGTGTTGTAATGAACTGAGATTAGTTGCGTCCATTACCATGGGGCTCCTTGTTGAGCTTTTTGGTGTGGGGGAGTGTGGTGGGCAATAAAAAAAGTAAGACGTACTCACCTCAAAACGCAAGTCAATGAACGAATGGTTGCGGAAGCAAATAATAGCAGGTGGAGAGCACTAAATCACAAATAACCCTAGACGAATCAGGAAACAAACAGAAGATAAATATGTAATAACGAGAGCTGATTTCATTGAAAATGGGAACATGTTCGTATGTTCTTACGTTTAGACAAAAAAAAATGGATGGATAATGTCACAGACATAACCGGAGGACGCCAATACGAATAAAACTGTTCGTATTCGTTGATTAAATGAAAGTACAACAAACAATGTTACAGTATTTTCAGTAGATTTACATACTCGAAGAAGGAAAACTTTGCATAATTTAAATGATTCTAAAAAGAACAGACTTGTATAATTTATCGGATGCTTACAACTCTTAATAACTTTTTGGAAAAATTTATTTATTTAGGAACTTAAACTGGATTCAAGAACTAAATTCGGAACCTTGGACTGGTTTAGAATACAGTAAACAAATTTGGAATCAGGAATTTAGTTCAAGAATTTAGCTCTAGAGTTCTGAAACTGAACTTATTTTCCGAACTCATGTTCCGAATTTAATTCTAGAACTGATATTTGAAATTGAATTCTGAGCCTGAATATAGTTCCAAGATCTATTTCCAGAATCCAAGCTGAAGAAGAATTCTGAAAATAAATTCAGGAATAAAAATTTGAATCTGAATTTAGGAAATAAGTTCTGATAAACTCAGGAATTAAATTCTTGTTCAGGTTCGGAGTCGAGTTTTTAAATTTTGTTCCAGAAACCAAATCTGAAATTCATATCTCGAATTTTGTTCCAGAATTCTTTTCCTCATTGTTTCCAAAAGTTTTAGGAAACTCTGTTTTTGAGTTATTTATGGTTATATCACACTGTTGAAAATTTTATCACAAATTCCTGATCATATTTCCGATAGCTTGTAGAGAAAATTATGTTGTTGGGTTAAGTACAAAAAGAGATATTTACGATTGAGTTTTACCCATTCTTGTACGGGGGAAATTTTGAAAAGGCGCACCATAGTAAAGTAAGTCGTATTCACGACAAAACTAAATTCAAAATGTTTGTTGCGAGTGTAGATTAGATAGTAAAATTCAGCGATTACCATACTAAATGTTATAAAACTCTATGAAGCCATTTGGTGATTGAAACAAAAAGTATCCGGCCGAACGTGCACATCTCACAGGTCCAGTTGGCACGCTTGGCAATCTACACTTCCAGTGTGGGCTTAATAGGAAGAGCAGTTCCGTGAATGGGATGATTTCAATCCTTCCCAATCGTTTCCTCGTTTGTAATTAACAAAGCTGATGAAGACTATGTCACTTCATAGCGAATGAAAATCTGAGGGCGATGCCACAGTGAAGGCGGCTCGCGAAGCAAAATGAAACTTGACTGATCGCGCGACACAGCTCCGTTCATTTAAGTTCAACAGAACAATGTCATGTCAGAGTGAGCGCGATGATGCGATCAGTTACTAGTCGCTTCGCAACGCGTCGTGTGTTGCCATCATTCTGGCTTCGCTCTAAGGATCATGTCGTTTAAATGAGCCGTCCCGCTACCACATCCCAAGTAGCAAATGTAACTTATTGAACTTTGAAGATGTTTTACAATTAATTTAGAAATTTTATTTATGTTAGATATGTTTAGAAATATAAATTAAAATTGGTTGTGCAACGTATCACTGTTAAGTTTCACAGTACTACCGAAAAAATCACTGTAGAACAACTTTAAGTACATCTAAAACAATTGTGCAGTAAATCACCAACTTGTTAATGTTTCACTAGAAGCTCTACAAAAAATTTCACATCATGTAAAACGGAAGTAACTATAACAATTGTGCAACTTATCAAAAACTTTCCAAACGGCTGTCATAATTGTACCGGGCACAATATACGTCGAAATTACTATAAATCTCTTGTGGAAGAAAAATTAGTGAAATGATTGATGCTCTTCGCAAGGCAAAAAATGCTAAGCCGAATTGATAACCTTGCTGTAAAAAATATATTTCTGCAGAGTCCGCATTGTTTTGGCTGCCTCGTGAAATTTTAGATCAATGTGCGCAGTTTTCTTCAGTTTTAGAAAAACATTGATATAAAATTTAAAACTTGCAAAAAAGTTGTGCATGATGTTTGAATTGAACGTAAAACTTGCAGACATGAGATTATTATCCTAAAAGTTGCAGGAATACAGCGTTTACATTACACAATGAAAACAAAAATCAATCAGATAATTTGTATTCGGTTTTTATCTCGCGAAAAAAAATAAGCAGACCTCACATCACTTTTCAAAGATATTGAACGAAAGTTAATTTCATCATAGTTACTCCCATAGTTATATATTACCGCTTGTGCAACTTGTTTCTGCAACTCCAGCACACGGACTTGCCAAAATAATACCTACAGTGCGTATCACAAAAGTCGGGCCCTCTAAGATAAATGACTACACCGTATTGTTGTTTAATTCAACTAGAAGATTAAAACTGATAAAAAACAAAACGTTGAGAATTTCTTTCCGAAATATTAACATGTTAATGTTTCCTGTTATTTAGATAATATATGTCATTACGTTGGGTGAAACATTTTCTATTCAACTCACTGTTACAATCGATGCCATATTGGAAAATATTCAAGAAAAAATCATTTCGAGATTTTTCAGGTTTAATTACACATTAGTTTGATCAAAATCGTCTGAGAATTTTGAAGAATATTTGGATACAATCATCAAAACACGTTCATTTAAAGGCGCTCGAAAATTTCGGGCGTACGAATACATGTTTCACCATAAAAATGCAGTTCGTTGTCGACTTTTCATTTACAAAAACACAAAAGATTAATTCTACAATATGTGCATTATCATTTTTCATGTGCAGATTATTTTACAGGATCCATGTTTGTGTTGAGAGCAGTTGTATTGAAAATCAAATGTGAAACTTATTTATTCGAAATTATGTTTGGTATGTTTTTGTAAACGTCATTCCATTTCTTGTTTACATTACGTAGTAGATTGCACGAGTTTCACAATTGTTTTTTCGCTGATTTTATTACTGCCTTTTTGATGGGATTGACGCATGAGTTTTTGTGTCAGTTGCACAATCGTTGTGAATAAATTTTCGTAATAACGGATGAAGTTGAAAGTATGTTGCACAACACAGAAAAATTGCGCTTTTTCCATAACACAACAGTTACTAGAACAGTGATATAAACTAACTTGATAAATTGCACAATCAGTAGAAATATACAGGACAGCAACTTAACATGCTACTTGGGATATTTCTTCAGATAGTTTAAAAAATGTGGTTCATCGAATAAATATCTCCGATATCATCGGATAAAAAATTCGAATCCAAAATAAATTTCAAACTTTTTGTTTTGTATCATGTTTTTAAATTTAATATGAATCCGAATGTCGATTCTATCCCGTACCTATCGAGTATTGATTTCAATTTAGATATTTGCTTCCGTTTCTCACTTTTTGCTCACTCTAAAATGTGTCATGTAGTAACGCATTTTGTTGATTTATTTTACAGCAGGAAGGAAAAAAAATAACCAGTAAAAATGTCAGTGCATTGGTGAGGTTTCGTACGGGAAAACTAGGCTGTTCACAGACAAGTAGATGCCCCTCTGAGAATTGGGAACCAGCCTGTTTGCTATGGCAGGTGCGATTTCCAAGCGAACCTCCTCGGTTACAGCGGCGCGTGGCTTGCGTACGAAACGAAAAACAAAACAACAGAACCATTGGCGCTCGCATGAAAAACACATCTAAAAGTCAAATATGTTTTCCTGTCCCCACATTGCATGATTCTATCGACAGGTTTCCTCGTTGGCCTATATTTGCGTGTGTGTTTTTTTTTTTCCTCTCTCGCATGTTATAGCAGGCGATGTTTTTCGCAATTCGTTTTTCCGTCAACTTTTCAGTTATTCAGTCAGTGCCACGCCAGTGACGACACGTTTCCCCCGTTTTGCCGTGCAAATTTGATGACAATTTTTTGTTTTCCGCTGGCCTCTGAAAGCTACCGGATTTAATACCGTGCGTGTTGGTTGATTTTATCACATTTCGGATCAACAGTGTCCTGACGGCCAGTGGAAAAGGGGGATTGTGTTGACAGGTGGGGCTTGTTTTTAAGCCGTTTGCTGGGTCATGGTAAGCAGATTGATCGCTGTTGCGAGGGTAATTATATTTGTATGTTTTTTTTTTTCAGGTTTTTGGCGTAGTTTTAGCGAATAAAAAAATGCTCAATTCGCCTGCAGCACTTGTTGTTTTGTCACCATAAATAATCAAGGTATAATTTTCTATTTGCAAATTTTGTCAGTAATCAACTACCAGCGATAGTGTAAACATTGCCAACTGCTGATCTGTCAGCCGCTGGCAACAGTATCTAATTCACTAGTAATAGTGTTATCGGCGTGTATGACTTGAGATGTGAGGTTCTCAATTGAACTATCTGATCTTTAAATGTTTTAAGGGAAAAATTTCCAACGAAATTTGGAAATCATATGGTTTGAAGATGATTTTTTAGTAGGAAAACTCTGTGAGATTTTAATTTGATATCGAAAGACTAGGATTTTCCTCCCATTGGTTGGTGGGCGGTATTGCCGGTATTGCAAACATCATCACATACAATCAATTAGCGTTACAATTTGATAAAGATATGCGTTACAGCTTTTAGCTTCATAATTGAATTAAACGAATAAGATGTTGATTGCATTACGCTCTTATTACCAGTGTGAAGTGGAAATTAAGTGGAGTGAACGTATCACAATTGGGTTTCACACGATGACAACAGGTGAATGGTGAATCGAGTCCATATTTGACGTTTATTGGTGGTTTGTGTACAATGGATTACTGTGGAATGAGATAGAACATTGTAGAATAGAACGAAATAATAATGACTTAACCAATGGACAAACCACTGATAGCTGTCAAACTATGTTTGTATTGTGAGGATGTATCGTTTGGGACCTGATGGGTGAGATGATGTGTGAGTGAAATGTAAGAGTAAGTGCATGCAAGAATGGTAATAAAGGCCACCGTTTCAGCTCAGGACTAACGATCGACCAATAAAAGAGATAGAAAATGGGTGACGGAACCCCTATTCATCTCAAATCCATTAGTCATTTCATATATGGAAATCATTAGTTAGAGCGAGATCTGTTGTGTCTGTTCGATAGATTGACTTCGAGAGTAAAATGAAATTAGGAGTATTTCGCGTCGCTATAACAGCAGTATCGTAAATTTTCTGAACTACTTTTATGCGGTATTGCTTATCAGAGATGAAGCAAAGATTGTATTCGATTTCATCGCAATTCATTTATTGAAAGTCGAGTAATCGGTAGAATAATATGGTGACTCTATTAATGAAATGACTATTGACACAATAAATTTAGTTAAAATCTATTAGAATAGAAATAGTAAATCAATGTTACAATATTTGCGTGTGAAATACCTTATGATCAAAAAAGAACCGGAATTTTCATTTTAAAATTGCCGCGCTTGTAAACTTTTATTCTCTCAACGTTTGCAACACTTTTATACACATTCTGTCAAATTTTGACGCATATCGTACGATTAGTTTTTGTTTGGTGTCTATACAAAGAAGTTGAAAAATTTTCGTGTGGCGATTTTTATAATGGATTTAGAACAACGTGCGTGCATCAAATTTTGTGTTGCAAATGGATTTAAGTGTTCCGAAACGTTGAAAATGTTAAAAAAGGCCTTTGGTGAATCGTGTCTAGGAAAAACACAGGCATACGAGTGGTATAAACGCTTCAAAGGTGGTCGTACAAGCTTGGATCATGATGAGATCCCTGGCCGCCCAACAACATCTGTTACTGAAGTAAACATTGAATCGGCGAAGCAAATCGTGTTGCAAAATCGTTCTGTTCCGATTAGAGAGATTGCTGTGTTTTGGGCATCTCTTATGGATCAACCGAACACATTTTAACTGATGTTTTGGGTTTGAAACGCGTCGCTTCTCGGCTGGTGTCAAAAAATCTGAATTTCACGACAATGCGCCGGCTCACACAGCGTTGGTTGTGTCGCAGTTTTTGGTCAAAAATTCAACCAATATCATCAACCAAGCACCGTACTCTCCAGATATGGCCCCGTGTGACTTTTTCCTCTTCCCCAGACTGAAATTGTCATTGCGGGGAACGCGTTTTGAGACCATAGAGACCATAAAAGAGAATTCGCTGCGTGAACTAAAGGCCATACCTTCGGCGGCCTATAAAACTTGTATGGAAAATTGGATCAAGCGTTGGCATGCATGTATTGCCGCAGGAGGAGAGTACTTTGAAGGCGATAATAATGAAATTTATTAAAAATTGAAATTTTGCGTTTTGCCTCTCTCATATAGAAAGGTTATGCAATCACTGTGAAAACTGACCTTTGAACCAAAGCCCGGAGGGCCGAGTGTCATATACCATTCGACTCAGTTCGTCGAGTACGCAAAATGTCTGTGTGTGTATGTGTCTGTGTATGTGCGTATGTGTGTATGTAACGATTTTTTGCACTAATTTTTCTCAGAGATGGCTGAACCAATTTTTACAAATTTAGATTCAAATGAAAGGTCTTGAGGTCTCATACAAAATTCCTGAATATTATTTGGATCCGACTTCCGGTTCGGGAGTTATGGGGTAAAATGTGCAAAAAAAAACAAAATATGTATTCTAACTTTTCTCATAGATGGCGCGACCGATTTTCACAAACTTAGGTTCAAATGAAAGGTCCTGTTGTCCCATACGTAATTCCTGAATATCATGCGGATTAGACTTCCGGATTCGGAAATATAGGGTAAAGTGTGTTAAAAATTGTATACCATCACTTAAAATGGGGGAAAACCTTAAAAAAAAATTTAAATCGACCTCAAATCTTTTCCAATTGATAGTTTTCATCAGTAGACGGTCAAACAAACTGATTTCGGTTATTCTTTTAAGAATCGAAGAAAATTATTTTGAAGAATACCACATACTATCATGTATAATTGATATGAGGAAGGCATCATTACACCACTAGGTGGATTAAAACAGGTTTTTAATCAAATTCCGGTGTAGACGATCGTAGATGAGTAATTCAACCACGGTATGAAAGCTCTTTTGAAGTAGTTTAATATGTAAGTAGTCTCATCTGTACCTTCCTGCGCCTTTCGGTAATAGACAAGTTAGAATTTCATTGAAAAAACTTAAAAATTGCTCTATTTCATTAAACTGAAATGTTAGCAGCATAGTATGTTTGAGAAAGATGTGTAGTTTTTAAAGATGAAAAACTTTGTATAACATGAAAAACTCATATAAATTGAAAATATATGTGTTTTCTTACAAAAACTGGTTTTTCCACACCCTTTTCAGAAAATACATTAAATTATGAATTACACTCAAGTTACGGGAATAGTACCAAACTTGTTTGAAACAACTTTCTGCACAACTTTGTCGAAGTAACTTAGCCCCTATGTTGGCCCTGAGCTAAAATAATATTTTTATCTCACTTTTAGGGAGATTAATCACATAAATAAAGTTTTCCAAAAGATGGCGTCTATCATTCTGAGCAACTTTGCTGAAGATACTATACCTAAAAACCACGATCCTATGAGTTATCAATTAAGAGCGTGAAATTGCGCTTTTGAACCACTGTGCACGGGTATGGTTTAATGTGTTTCAGAAAAAAAACACGCAAGCTTTAGTGAAATCGCTGATACGACGGATACGAATTGAAGTAAACAAGTTAGCATAGCAGGCCGTGGTTCCAATTTCGTATTCCCATTCAAATTTCACACTCGTTGCGTCTCACATTAAAAGAATGTTTAAGAAAACGGTGCGCTACTCGGAACTGTCACAAAAACTCAAATCAGTACGGCGAACGGTAGATTTTCCACGAATCATGGAGACTACTTTCCATGGTTGGGAAAGTCTGGCTTTATTGCTGTTACGCAACAGCACTCCACGCATAAATAAAAGCGAAACATTTTATGTGCGTCATAAATTTCACTCTCTTCCGTGTTCTGTGGAAGTAACTCATGTATAGATAAGAAAAGGTTTTTTGGAGAAAAATGAATCGTATGCAGTGTTTCAAAATTTTTAATTTCAACTCACGGAAATCTGTGTCCGTTTTGTCATATTATTCTTACAGTGTCTATGCTGTCAAGCGTGCAAGTTGACGAATCATAAAATGTCATATTCAGAGTAATTTTATTAGCATAAGCCCGTTAGTAGCTTGTGGGTGGCTGTGCGACTCGCATTTTACTCCTTTCGTTCCTCAGACGTAGGGATAAAGTCGTAAAACCGAAAGACGAAAAGCAAATATAGTGAAAAGTCGCAAATTATGAATGTAATAAAAGACACAAACAGAACCCAGCGGGATCACGACGTCGTAAGGCCGAGCCTGGACGCCAAAAGGACGAACTTTGCGATGCAGAGCTTTAAACTGATTCAACAGCTGCAATGATTACTTTTTGATGGGAAACAATCGACTTCTCGACGAGGTTCTCATGCTGCCAATCCAATGCTCATTGTTCCAGAAAATGGTCCTTAAACTGCCATTCCTGATGACTTCCACGCTGCTGTGGCTCTACCGGATGAAGATACCGGACGTGGCAACTTCGTACTGCTCGGTCACGTGTCACCAGTTCCAGCGAACCGAGCGGACCGCTTTATACGAGTTCGTGACCCACAGCGGAACGGTCGATAAGGTTGGTAAGGTCTAGCGTAGTATTACGTAGTACGTGTCACATTCCCGGTTGGGTGCCGATTTTATTGCATTACTTTGCACGCCTGGCCGTTTTCACCTTCACAATTGGCCGATCCCATCGTCGGAGTGGAAATTGTTCCTGCGAACGTATTGAAATGGATTAATGAGACTGGAAATTCGCTGATGAGACACAAATTAGAATACTGATTTGAAATTTTCCATGCTGTATGAATTTGAAAACAGTTTAACGATTTAGTCTAGACATGTCATACAAAATCAATCATGGCTCTTTATATTTTGGTTTGGAATCTTTGAATTACTCCGTACCCCTTTTACTCTCCATTATTAATTTTTATAATTTGCTCTTTACTCATTGCATTTTGTTCAAAATTCTCAATACCTTTCCGTAGTTTGAGGGCAGTTTGTAACGCTATTCGAAAGAATGAAATCGAATGAAATGATAAACAAACGATCGATAGCGACAGCGCGATTTGAACCGAGAAACCTTAGATCACAAAGCACGCCAGCCAATCGACTGAGCCCGATCATAGGGGAAGAGCAAACCAATATTATAATTATAGTTTATTCAGTTATCATTGCTTATTTAGCTATCATAATGGATTGTGAAATGTTGCAAGAATTGCTGGGAATAGTAAAGTAATGAATAAATTTACAATGATAGCTCGTTTTGTTATTATTTTCTTATTCTGACAGTGAGTAATGTAAGAATGTATTAATATGCCGCTGTCAGTATTTTCTGTAATTTTTAGTAAATTTTAGTGAGAAGTTCATATTAAATACAAAATACTCGAATTTGGCAAAATAATAGATTGAATATTGTGAACCCTGTTTAAATGATTTTGAGGGCTGATTAATTTATTCGAAGTATAATCTATATCTATAAAAGAGGATGTAAGTTTGTTTGTTTGTAACTCCATAACTCCGGAACTACTTAACGGATTGCCACCAAACTTGGCACAGGTAACTCTTGCGTTTCAGAGATGGTCTTAGGGGTATTTTTATGGGTGAGGGATGGTAGCAAGTGTCATTAACCGGGAGGGGAGGGGGGGGGGGGTCATATAATTTGACGAAAATTGATACGTTTTGAAGACCATAGAAACATTTTGGGGGCGGATGTAGCAAGTGGTTTTGATATGGGGGTGTAATATGCCGGGAAATTCAAAGAACTAAGGGACAATTATATTGATCTGCTTATGAACGCGAGTGTATGCAAGTTTCAGCAAAACTACGAAACAACAAAAGAAGCTGTAGTAAGTTCACTAAAAATGGAGAGTTCAATATAAAATTCATGTGACGAGAAACGATGCTTCTTGACAAAAAAGATATATTTTATATTATATCAATTGAAATTATAAGCTCATTTCTGTAGCAAGTGCCCAAAACATGAGAAGTGTAAGTTAAAATTGATCAAATTTTACGGAAAACATAACAACACAAAACTGATCCAATTTGACGAGGATACCATGAAAATTATGATTATTGTGAGATCTGAGATGGGATACTGACCGTGAACAATCTGAACATTTACGAGTATTGTTTAATCGAGTTGCCGTCTTAGTCAGTATTTCACTAAGCAGGAAAACTTCGAGAAAATTTTTCGGCCTAATCTCCCCGAAACAACACCGGGTCATTCAGCTAGTATTAAAATATTTATTCCCTTATGCAATCTCCTTAATTTCACAAAATAGCTACACAAAATTTTTCGAATCATCCAGTAATGTTTAATATATCTGGATACATGAAAGTCAATGTATGTTTACATTTATGAATGTTCCATTATATCTTGGCTTAAATCGATCGGAATTTACGAAAAACCTTGTTTTAAAACACCTAGAGGTGCGATAAATCCTTTCTCTTGTTACTCCTATTTTATGAGTGTTACTAATGCATTTAAAAAGAGAATAATTCAGTCTTGAAAGAAAACATAAAAGTTTATTTGGATATAAACTAGCATCACCTTTTCAATTTGTGAACAGTATTGAACAGATCCGATTTTGTCCGTTTCCCACATTGTTGCTCTTTAACAACTGTTTGATAGTTTGAGCCTATATCAATTTGTTATTCCGAAACCGAAGTCGCATGATGTTCACGAATATCGTGTAAAATTACAATACCTTTCATTTTCACCTAAGTTTATAAAAATTCATCCATTCATCTCTGATAAATCTTCACTGAGAAAGTTTGCTTTTTTCCGGTACTTACGGAACCAGAAATTGGGGATCGGTGTAACAGTAGGTGATCTGTCTGCAAGATCTAGTAACTAGAGAAATTTATGATCAATTTTCAAGCGAATCGCAGCTCTCTATACGGTCACTTATGGTAAGCACCTTTCGTTCACAGCGAAATTCGGTCAAAACTAAACTCGTTCTTTCGATTCAAATGTTTGTTCGGTTCTCGCAAAATAATGTTTCCTAAACGATTTTAGTAACATTAAGTCAGTGTTTGTTTTGTATATTCAAATATACACACTAAAGCCGCTTTTCTAAATTTAATTGTATTCATCCGATATTGGCATATTAAAAGTTGTCAATTAATTAGTGACATGATAAATTTGTACATGCTTTTGGTTGTAAATTTAAGTAAGCTGAGACGTAAATTTACATGATTTTCTCTTAGTGTGTCCCTTACAAAGATTTACAAAAAGACCTATTCCGAAATGGAATAGATGAAATGGATTCCGGTTAACATATATTATGTTTAGTCTTTACAAAATGTGTTTCTGGGGGACGGGTCTTACTCCATGCTAGTTCCATGAACATTTGAAATATTTTCTCCCTTTGTGTTGTCGAATCACGGTCTGTAATATCCATTTGTCATTAAATTATATGTGTATTTCTGCTGAAAAGGCTAACCTAATTCCTTTTCAAAAGCCGTTATAATTAAGAAATCCGCACAAAATAACTTCGTTTATCTGTCGATTCCAGAGCTCTGACAAAACATTCGAAACTACTGTTGTATACCGAAAATGGGCGACATAGAATAGCATTATAATTTCGTTGAGGTGCGATGAACAAGACCTCATTGTGTGGTTATATACTAAATGCCCTTAAAAATTTTAATATAGTAATTATGTTTTTACTACATATTTGAGAATCTCATGAATCTACTTGGAATGCATGCACAAAAGTTCATTAATCTTATATATTATTTGCATAGTTTTGCATCACATTTATTGATGAAAGAAAATGAGAGCCTTTGACGTCGATAAACGTTTTTTAATGCCCAAGATCACCTCAAAGAAATAATAAGTGATAGTAACCAAACGTTGAATTTTCATAGAAAAACCAAAACCATCCCGTTCAAATTCCACGAAGGATTAGAAAGTTGTTTGTCGAAGTAAATTCAATATCTGTATCATCTCATTCACATTGATCATTTGCAAAGTATTGATTTTATGCTCGAGAAATGATTGATTTTGATTTTAGATTATTTATAGTAAACGCAGACCAGATTTTGCAATTCGATTATTCGTTACCACGAAAAGCGAAACGTCGAACAAAAAAAAAAAATAAAAACATCTAGATGGAGGAAAGAGACAAAAAATTAAACAGTTCGAAGCAGCTATGAAAGCGTTCTCATATCTGGGTGACGAAGTCATTTAGTAGGGCTTATAATATAATGGCTGTATTTCCACTCACTAACAATCGGATGCCATGGCCTTGCGTTGAAGCTACAGCCTTCCAATTCAAAAGCGCAGGTTCGAAACTGTTTCATCTTTAACAAACATGTTAAATACTAACTAATTTTAGCCTTCAAGTATGCAATTAAGCTCTCCCCCTCATTTTTTTATGGCAAATTTCATACGCCTAAATGTTGGCTATAAATACATTAAGCTTGTGATTATATTTTTAGATCAGCACGACTAAATCGTAGTAATCAAAATTGGGTGCAAATAGACATCAAGAATGCAGTTGGGTATAAACTATATTCTTGTGGTATTGTTTTGGTATCTTAAATAGCTCAACTTGTTATGAATCTGGTATAAATGGTGTGAGTTTTTGGTATTCAGTTTTGAAATTTTAGCTCTTAATTCAACCTAACCAATACCAAATAAAACTATTTAGCTATTCCGAAAAGAATGACATAATATGGTCTTCGTTTGATATTCTCTTCTGATCGGGAGCCATAGAAGCACATACCTTCTTCTGCTTAATGAATAACTGATACATATAAATCTATACAGTGGCACTTGGTAGCCAAGTCTGTAAAATTCTGTGTGAATGGAATATTGCGTTATTTGACAAGTTATGCAGTTATGAATTGTTTCGTTTGTAGAATTATGTCACTTGTATCAAAACCTGTACTCCAATTAATTTTTACGGATGTCAGTTACTCACTCCCAAACAACTTCTTTGGCTTTGGTAATCAGTTCAGTAAAAGTTTCAGTTGCTGAATGTTCGGTAGAGTAGCTTTGAACATCAACCTTTTACGGAATTGTTTATCATTCAATACCGACACTCTTTAAAATTCACATGTAATTTCTGAGTATAATGTAGCAAACTGCAATATTTTACTGCTTTTCTGGAAAATTCTACTGTTAATAGAATGCGGTCGAAATTTAAACAACTTTATTATCAAGCACGAGTGAATTTAATTGGGTAACCTATGTGGAGAGACTTTACGGTAATCAAAGCCAATCCCACGGGTGCAGGACACAAATTACAATCACTTTGGACAAGACCATATGAAGTAGTCGCTCTCTCAACAAACAACCACTATTTTGAACGAAAATAGATTCGTAAAGGTATACTGATTAAAAGAATATAAATAGCAATATATTCAATACAGCTAAAAATAATAGTAAAAACTTTAAGTATAATTACAGCACAAACGGCATAACTCAGTATGAAAGATAATTAATTTGAGCATAAGGAGTTTCATCGGAAAACTAGGAAACATATAAAACAAGAATTGACAGTAAACCTGAAACGATTGCCAATACGACATAAGAATTAACGCCCGCGAGTAAAGTAAACAGTAGATTGAATAAAAGTGTAAAATTTCCCAAGAAGCGATAATCAACAGCAGAAAAATAGAATAATGACCGTCTTAAAAAAAATGATAGGTTCCTTTGGATTCCACTATGGAAAAACTATTTCGTTATGATACTAACGTAATAGTGAACGATCAGATACCGGTATTTCGAAACACTTTTTGCGTTCTTCATCAGTGTCTTTATAAGTTAACCCAGCTTTGACAGGATAATACTTAAGGAACAAGAAATAAAAACCTCAATGAGCTATGGAAATATAATAAATCTGTCAATTTTATGAGTGTGTTGAATTATAAAATGAAAAAGTAATCGACCAACAATTTAAAAGATAAACTAATCCATTATAACACGAGAAGAAGGAATGCGAACAAATGAATAAACATTAAACTGTTTATGTCTTTCAGATGGGAAAGAAGATGATGAAATGAATAAAGTAAAGATAAATATATTAATGTATAATAACACATGGGCAGAAAAGTCCCGGGCCTAACACATAGATGGCGCTAGTTTTATTGCAGTCAGCTTTTTGCCTTTCTCATATAGTAAGGTTATGCACTCACTGTGAAAACTCACTGTGTGCAAAAAATAAAAATATGTGTTCTAACTTTACTCATAGATGGCACGACCGATTTTCACAAACTGAGAGGTTCAAATGAAAGGTGGTCCCATACGAAATTCCTGAATTTCATTTTTCTCCGGATCCGGAAATATAGGGTAAAGTGGGTTAAAAATTTTATACCATCACTGAAAAGGGCAAAAAATCGTAAAAAGTTTTCTAAATCGACCTCAAATCTTCTCCAATTGATAGTTTTTATCAGTAAACGGTCAAACAAACCGATTTCGGTTATTCTTTAAAGAATCGAAGAAAATTATTACGAAGAATGCCACAGTATTATATATGATAGAATGATTGATATGAGAAAGACATCATTACACCACTAGGTGGATTAAAACAGGTTTTTCAGTCAATACTAACCTTCAAAAGACAGCTGTTTAAACATTCATGATAATCTATTCATAAGTTTGTGAGTTATTATGCAAAGAATGACGCTTCTTTTGTTATTTCCAGAACAATGGCTCAAAAACAAATTCGTGTTATAATTTTACACTGCTTCTTCATGGGAAAAAATACGGTTCAAGAAAAGCAATGGCTTGAAAAGTTTTATGGAGAGTTATCCGCTTCATCAGAAACAACAATAAAACGTTGGTTTACTGACTTCAAACGTGGACGTGGACGTCCAAATGAGGCAATAAAACCAGAATACATAAAAAATCCACAAAATCGTTTTGAATCGAAATCGAAATCGAAAAATGAAGTTGCGTGAGTTACCTGACATCGTAAAGATATCAAAAGAACGTGTTGGCTTTATATTGCACGAGCATTTGACTATGAGAAAGCTCTATTCTAAGTGCCTGGCACGCTTGCTCACTTGCTGATGATTCTGAGCAGTCTTTGGCCTTGTGTAAACGTTACAAACCGGAATTTTTGCATCGATATTTGACATTGGATGAAACATAGATTCATCACTTCACTCCGGAATCAAAACAACCCTCACCTGAGTGGACCTTGTCCAAAGCACAACAATCGGCTGGAAAGCTTATGACCGCGGCATTTTGGGATGTGGGTTTTGTACGGTTTATCGACTATCTTGAGAAAGGAAATACCATTAACAGTTAATACTATTATATAGCGTTATTGGAGCGTTTGAAGGTTGAAATTGCAAAGAAACGACCGCATATGGCAGAGAAAAAAGTCAAGTTTCATCAAGGCTATCGAAACAATGGTAAAACTACATGAAATGAACCTCGAATTGCTCCTACATCCACCGTATTCGCCAGATTTGGCTCCCAGCGACCTGACAAAATGCTCGCCGGTGAGAAATTTCGCACGAATGAAAACTTTATCGCTGAAACTGAGGCCTATTCTGAGGCAAAAGATAACTCGTTCTTCAAAAGTGATATTGAAATGTTTGAGCGGCGCTGGAATGATTGGGTTGTTCTTGATGGAGATTACGTTGATGAATAAAGGTTAGTTTGAACTAAAAATACCGGCTTGTTAATGTTATGCGACATAACCGGATGACGTGAATGCAAATAAAATGGATGGTTCTGGACATGGAATTTTAGAGCCGAATGCTAGAACTGAGTTCTGAACCTGAATTCTGAAACTCAATTTTGATGCTAGAATCTAGAACTAAATTCTGAATCTGAGCTCTGAGACTGAATTCCAGAACTGAATTTTGGATCTGGATTCTGGTTTTTAGCTGAATTTTAGTTACAAAATTTCGGACCCGGATTCAATTTGCAAATTCGAATCCAGAACTCTACTTCTAGAATCCAGAAAATTACACTTTTAGAATTGTAGAACTGTGTGTTGAAACAAAATTCTAAACCCAACATTACATTCTGGAGCATTTTAGAATTTAATTCTGGAAATATAACTGAATTATGGTTCGGTTCCAAAATTCAAGCTTCGAATCAAGTTTTAAAATTCTATTTCAGTTCCAGAGTTCTGTAACTTATTTCTGGCCTTGAATTCAAATGTTACAAATGTTTCTCATCAGGTATCAAGAAAAAAGCGTTCATTTTTGTGTTGCGCTATAATATCATGTTTCAAATACAAACATTATCAGTGTTGATTTTTTTCCAATAAATGGATAATAAATTTCATTACATTCTTTATTGGCTATGCCTAGTTCACATATCTTTTAAGATACTGAAAGTTTTGATTTTAATTATGATTTGTGAAAATTGGTTCAACAGTTGCTGAGGAATTGAAGTGAGTTCCGTTTTTGGAGCTTTTCTTCACTTTTATGGATGCTTTCGGAAGCAGAATCCGGAGACTAAAGAATGTCCCAGAAAGTACGGACGCAACCAAAAACCGTTGCCATTTCACAATGGTTCAGAATCTGTCAATTTATATGGCTGCGTCCTGTTGTTTGCACTCTTCTCTAACCACTTGTGCAGTTGTTTATTCGTTTTCATTAGTTTGTTTCGAAATGCGTGGACTTTCAGCAGAACAATGTCGAAAAATTGTGTACAAATGGTGCACAGAACGCGGACTGTCACTGAGAAAGATAGCAAATATGGAAGGAGTAAGTGAAAAAGTCGTGCGAAATGCAATCAGGAAGTTCGGTGAGGATAACACTTTGTAGGATAAACCGAAAACGGGTCGAAAAAAAGTCCTGCTAACCCTCAGTTGGACAAACGTATACTGAAGGCGTTCGAGCAAAAGAAGGAGGTTTCAATTCGGGATGTGGCCAAAAAAGTTGGCACTTCGAAGTCAAATGTTCTTCGTGCTAAAGAACGTTTGAATCTTCGAACCTAAAAGAAGCAGAAACAACCAAAACGTAGTCCGAAACAAGAAGCATCGATCAGGCCGAGGGTTCGAAAGCTGTACAATAAAATTCTTGCTGGAAATTTGAACTGCATAATCAAGGACGACGAAACCGACGTGAAACTCGAGTACAAATCCTTGCCGGGACCACAATATTATACGGTGCGAGAAGGGCAAGTGTTAAACCAGTCCGAGACATCGATTGAAGTCGAAAAATTTGGTAAGAAAGCTATGGTATGGCAAGCAATCTGTAGCTGCGGTGAGATTTCGAAACCCTTCATCACCACTGCTTCAATGAACAGCGAAATATACATCAAGAAATGTTTACAAAAAAGACTTCTACCCATGATTTGAAGCCACAAAGATCCTGTTGTCGTCTGGCCAGATTTTGCTTCTTGCCACTACTCGAAATCAACGGTAGAATGGTATACTACCAAAAATGCCTTTTTCGTCCCAAAAGACATGAATCCACCAAATTGCCCACAACTTCAACCAATTGAGGATTTTTGGCCATTAACGAAGGCAAATCTTAGGAAACATGTCTCGGCAGCCGAAACCATTCAACAGTTCGAAAAAGATTGGAACAAAGTGTCAAAACTTGTCGCCAAAAAGCCTGTACGGAATTTAATGAGGAACAATGGCTAAGTAGCATTTTAATCTGAGTTGGTGAAAACCAGTTCGGCCATCTCTGAAAAAATCGAGAATGTCACCTACACACTGATATTTGCTCAGTTCGTCGAGCTAAATAGTATTTGACATTCGGCCCTCCGAGCCTCGTTCCAAACATCGGTTTTCACAGTGATCGTATAGCCATTCTATATGGGAAAGGCAAAAATAAATTTTGAATCTAAAATTTAAATTTTAACTTGGAACCCAAGAGAACACTCAGCTCTTCCACAGACGATGCACAGGAATATTCATCTATTTTAAAGAGTATGTTGAGTGATGAGAGCACAGCGATTCTCGTAACGTAGTATTTGAGCCAAGGTAGTCTTCGAAGATCAGATATAAAGATTCCAGAGAAAATACACATCATTGAAGTGTTGAGTGTTGCATGTGATGAGTACCAAAATTACATAAGCTTTCGTAGCAACAAAAACAATCTGGATGCCGTTTCGATTACGTATTTATAAAACCCTCTCCATGTGAAGATCACCACAATCCACACGGATTTGCGATGAGGTGATATATTTTTAGATTTCACTCCAAAGATCATTCGTGAATAGCATGAAAATGAGTGGTCCAAGGTGACTCCCTTGTTTGGACTCGCGAAGAACAGAAACTCCAATTTATAAGTCATATTAGTTGATAGCCATACAAACCTACTTCGGCGGCTCCCGATTTCAGGTTCCGGAAGTAGTGAAGTCGAAACCTTCAAAATGAAACTCACATCGATTTCTTAATATTTTGGAACAAAAGGAGATCATAGTAATAGTTCGAGGATACCAAATTGGGTGAATAAGGTGGATAGGGAAGTAATTGGAACTCTGAATATTCAATCGCTGCAATAATGCACACTAATACTATGGTTTAATGAAAAGTTTGCCAAGACAATTAAAGAAAACTGACGTTCAACCTGTTCGATTGAGAATAACAATTACCAACCTACACCAAAAGTCTAACCGAATCTGCATCAACATAGCCAAATATACCTCCGAAGTGCGCTCGCGTTCGTCTTTTTAGTCCTGGGTATGCATCCGCGACATCCAGCGAAAATCCTTTTCATCTGCAGAATCTTACTTAAACTATGGTAAGAGCGCTCAGTACTAATCCTTGTGGCATCTGTTAGCCTGCACACCTTTCCTTTCCAGTCATCTAGCACCATCGCAAATCGGAGCCCGCCACGATCACCACGAAACTCTCGAAACCACAATTTCACGGTGCAATTCAAAGCAGCACTAGACTCATAATCTTGAATCATAACTTTCATATCTTTTTTTAAGTTTAATAATATGTATAAAAAATAAATGAGTAAATAGTATGTTTTTTACAATCTATAAAGGTGTCCGATTTCGGGAGGAGCCTCCTCCGGTCAGGCACGTACAATTCCAATTGTTACAATCAGACATTCGACGCCGTAACCTTCAAACCTATTGTTAGCATGTGTCACACATTCAACAGCTGTTTCAATTGTTTTGATCTTCAATTATCACGTAATGTGGTCAAGAAACCGTTCCTCAGCACTAGATTTAGGGAAAATGTATCGTTTGGATGATTGTATTTTGTTGATGCAAAAGATGAGGTGGTTTTATGCCTTTTGGAGAGCAAGTTAGGCAGAAACTAACTACAGTGGGCTTTTCCCTGCTGCAAATAAATTAACAAAATTAAAATAAAAGACTTCGAATAAACAAAGTCGACTCGTATTTTAAATTCAATTGTATTTGGTTTTTAACGAAACCAAAATCCGGGCAATTTTTGAGTAGAAGGTATCGGATGGATTCTTGAGTATGAAGAAAATATCGTTTATATTCATGTTGAAAAAAGGTCCTATCAATTATTTCAGGTGGTTTAACATAAATCGCTTAATAGCCATGTCGCATTACCTTTATGTCATCTTAGCCTATAATTGTCTCTTTTAGAAATCGGTTCTTCAGTTTTTACCCTTTTTTATTACTTCCTTCCTGAATTTCAATCCATCGAAAGTCACACTCTCGAAATACGTTCCCATAATGGCCAATGACAACCGTTTGAATTTTCGAGCCGTATTACGCAAACTGACCTATTTGTTTCTACTGCATGCGGCTACTGCTGATACTGACATCGAACCCCGAAACCCAATTGACCCAATTGTGGTGTTTGCCTCACCTCGATCAACCGCCACCGACTACCGGGACCAAATTGGCAATGTGACATCCGAAGTGGCTAAGTTTGGCATCATTTGTGACCACCGACCAGCGATCGATGGGAATCGGGAAAAAGTACAAAGTTATCATGGGTAAGGTTGAGGGTGATGTACGGGTCTATGGTCATTGTGATTGCTGAAACATTGGTTATTTTTTCCACCGTAAAGATCAAACAATACTCCACTTCAATGTAACCGACCACATTGCCGGAGAATACCTGGCACTGGAAGCGTCAATGAATGTCCTTCATCCGCGGTTAGAATTATGGTTTTTTGCCCACCCGTTGGCCACCGATGATGACAGGAGTGGAAGCTCAAGGGTTGAATTACCACCACAATCATATTTGTCACCAGCATCATCATCATCATCATCAGCAGCATCAGCAGCATCAGCAGCATCAGCATCATCCGGTGTGGTAGAATTGCCACCGCAAACCAATCATGATTATGATACTGGGCAGGAATCGGCCGGATGGCGTGGAACAGTGACTACGGATTGGATCGCAAATGGTATTAGTGGTGGTGTGGAGCACCATCGACATTACCATCGCCGCCATCATCACCATCATCATCATCATCAACATGAACTCCGACAGGGAGCCCGGCAGCATCACAGCAGTTTGGAATTGAGGTTTTATTTCAAGCATAATTCATTTTTATTTCAGGTGATTAAAAATCCTTTCTACCGTGGAGATGCTTTTTGGTGCCACGTTTTTTTCGGTAAAAATTAGTGTTGGTACTGCCCAGTAGGCTATGCTTTACCGTTGGGAAGATTCGGCTGTTGTAAATAATCTAGACTCTCTGATTCGACGCTTGCTGAGGTAATTGTAATTGTGCTCGATTTTATATGGATATTATCGATTAGATGCCACACTGTTAGGTGATTTACGAAGCAGAAATCGAACGTCGTGTGCTAGTATTTATATATAGCAGAAGACTCTTTGTTGAAACTTTTCTCATTGAAAGCTTTGGACCTATTTCAGCGTACCCTTGGATCACTGATGCGTCAAATTTTGCAGCGTCATTTTCAAAGATCACTTCGGCATTTGGAGCTGATTTTGAACAACATGGATTCGTTCGGTCAATAGGATGGAGAACTTTAGGAAGGAAGTTTCTCAAAAAAGTAATTAAAAGTTTTAGCAGAGAACGTTTTTGTTTCATTTCCTGTGCCATTCTTGTTCGAATTGGTGAGACATCTGTAAGTAACGGTAGAAGAAACTATTACTTTCGAATAATCAAATTATTATTATTGTAATGAAAGGACGTATTTGATGTTGCTGAAAATTTAACGATGTTGAAATTTTCTTATGGACTACTAGAAAAATAACTACCTATCTTAAATAATACTGTGTGAGCAAAAGTTGAAGTGATGAACAAGCAAATTTGGGTAAATAAAAAAATTTGAACCAAATATCAGGCAAAATTCTATCTGCTAATGACAGATTTTCTTTTGATTATTATTGCACTATCAGAAAACTTTGATTTTCGCCCTTATTCTGAATAACGACGTATTGATTTTTCGATCGAATGTGGTTCGATCGAATCATAGCTACCTTTGATTTTGCTAGCGTTATGGGGAATACAAATGAAATACGAGGGAAAAAACAATACGACGTTATTCAGAATAAGGGCGTTTATCTCTTCACTCAATATGATGCATTTAACTACCATCTATCGATCTGTACTGGAAAAATTGATTAAAAGTATCCGATTACACTGTAATAATGACAAAAAAACATGTAGATCATTTATTTGTAGAGCTATTTGTAATATCCATTGAAAGATGGGATGTGGTTCGTACTATTTTAATTATTCAAAGTGAATTCTACTACACATACTTTTTTTTTATTCAATAATATAATGTTTAAGGCACACTGCTTAAGCTCTAAGATGCCAAGGGCTTTTACTAATTTCAATTAACGACTAACTTAAAACTAGGGTTGTATCATTGGGTAATGTCATATTTGGGTCGCAGTGGCCGGTGAATTGAATATTGCAGTTTTCCATACGGCGTTGGTGAATATCCATGTTGGCCGCATTCTTCGGTCCGTGTGGGTCCGCGGGAAACACCCCCAGGTTACGAATACCCGGCGGGTGGCCCGCATGCTGTTGATAAACTAGAGCGGCCTTCCGTGGGCGATGATGGTGATGTTACAGAAGAGAACGAAAAAAATATAGAGAAGTAAATATTGCGGAAAACGAAGTAAAATGGGGATATGGGAACGAAATGACTAAGAACGACAGAGATCTAATTAGTTGACATCGAGATGGAGAAGAGACGGAGAGGGGGGAAGCGAAAAGGTTAGTGACAGCAAAAAGATCTTGTTAGTTCCGATGAAGATGGTGGACAGATGAGGAATCGGGATAATCGGCGGAAGTTAGTGTCGAACCTGCAGGTGAAAATTATTCTTAGCCACAGTTGAAACAACGTCGATGAATAGGAAAAACTTTCTAAGCAAGATGTAACAGATTACACTTGTATATTAATGTGTTCGAGGAACTGGTATATCAGAAGCATATATGAACTATCCCGACTCGCCAACACATCCCGAACCGGAACCTCAGGCGGTCTACCTCGGGCCCTGAGGGATTCCAGTAGCTTCAACCTGGCGTCGCGATACTCTACGCACGACCACACGACATGCTCGATGTCCTGATAACCGTCGCCACAGGTGCAGAGCCCGTTCTCCACGATCCCGATACGCCGGAGATGTGCGTTGAATGTATAGTGATTTGACATGAGCCGTGACATAACGCGAATGAAATCACGACTCACGTTCATCCCCTTGAACCAAGGTTTCGTCGATACCTTAGGGATAATGGAGTGTAGCCATCGTCCCAGTTCGTCATTGCTCCATGAAGTTTGCCAACTTTCGAGAGTTTTCTGACGAGAGATACTGAAAAATTCATTGAAGCAGATTGGTCTTTCATAAATATCACCTTCTAATGCGCCCACTTTAGCCAATGAGTCTGCCTTTTCATTGCCCGGAATGGAACAATGCGAAGGGACCCAGACTAACGATATTAAATAAGACCGTTCAGATAAAGTTCTCAAATGTTCCCGTATTTTCCCCAGGAAATATGGGGGATACTTTCCTGGCTTCATCGTCCGGAGAGCCTCTATTGAACTTAGACTGTCCGTGACAATGAAGTAATGGTCCTTGGGCAAGGTTTCAATGATCTCGAGGGTGTACTGAATAGCAGCTAATTCTGCGACGTAAACTGAAGCCGGATCACTGAGTTTGTACGAAGCGGTGATGTTTTGATTGAAGATACCGAAGCCTGTGGACTCGTTGATGTTTGATCCATCAGTATAAAACATCTTTTCACAGTTGACTGTTCTAAATTTGCTATTAAAGATATTAGGGGCCACTTGAGGGCGTACGTGATCCGGAATTCCACAAATCTCTTCCTTCATGGATGTGTCGAAAAACACAGTAGAATCAAAAGTATCCAAGAAATGATCACGGTTGGAAGCAAACGAAGAAGGATTAATATTCTGAGCCATGTAATCAAAATACAAGGACATAAAACGGGTTTGAGAATTGAGCTCAACTAACCTTTCGAAATTTCCAATCACCATCGGATTCAAGTTATCGCATCGGATAAGCAATCGATATGAGAGATCCCAGAATCGGTTTTTCAACGGTCAGACGTCCGCGAGCACTTCGAGACTCATCGTATGAGTCGACTGCATGCAACCTAAGGCAATACGCAAACAACGATACTGAATTCTTTCCAGTTTAATGAAATGGGTGTTCGCGGCGGATCGGAAGCAGAAGCATCCATATTCCATTACAGACAATATCGTTGTTTGGTACAGCCTGATCAGGTCTCCTGGGTATACCCCACCAAGTTCCGGTTATTGTGCGAAGAAAATTGATTCTCTGCTGACAGTTTTGTTTCAGATACCTAATGTGACATCCCCAGGTGCCTTTGGAGTCGAACCAGACCCCGAGATATTTAAATGTGAAGACCTGAGCTATGATTTCACCTCCTAGTTGAAGCTGTAATTGTGCTGGTTCTCGCTTCCTTGAAAATACAACCAGCTCAGTTTTCTCCGTAGAGAACTCGATACCCATTTGAAGAGCCCATGTGGATAAGTTGGCAAGAGTATCTTGTAACGGCCCTTGCAGATCGCCAGCTTTGGGTCCTATAATAGACACAACGCTGTCATCGGCAAGTTGTCTTAGCGTGCAAGATGTGTTGATACATTTATCGATGTCGTTTACGTAAAAATTGTATAAAAGGGGGCTTAAGCATGAGCCCTGAGGAAGACCCATGTAACTGAATCGTATTGTCGACAAATCACCGTGCGCGAAGTACATGTGTTTCTCAGACAATAGATTATGTAAAAAGTTGTTCAAAACTGGCGAAAGACCATGCTGATGCAGCTTCTCAGATAGAATATTTATAGAAACTGAGTCAAAAGCCCCCTTAATGTCTAGGAAAACTGACGCCATTTGTTCTTTACGAGCAAATGCCATTTGAATTTCTGTTGAGAGCAACGCAAGACAATCGTTCGTTCCTTTGCCCCTGCGGAAACCAAATTGTGTATCTGAAAGCAAACCATTAGTTTCGACCCAATTGTCTAGACGAAACAGAATCATTTTTTCGAACAATTTCCGGATACAGGAAAGCATAGCAATCGGCCGATATGAATTGTGATCGGAGGCTGGTTTTCCTGGTTTTTGAATGGCGATCACTTTCACTTGTCTCCAGTCATGTGGAACAATGTTGTCCTCAAGGAACTTATTGAATAAACTCAACAAGCGCCTTTTGGCAGGGTCAGGCAGATTTTTCAACAAGTTGAATTTTATTCTGTCCAATCCCGGGGCTTTATTGTTACATGACAAGAGTGCAAGTGAAAGCTCTACCATCGAAAACGGTGTTTCGTTTGTATTTGGTGTCGCGGCGCGGGTAATCTTCGGGTACTTTTTTAGCGAAATCGAATATCCAGCGGTAGGAATATTCCTCGCTTTCATTCGTGGTGTTATGATTGCGCATTCGTCGCGCTGTGTTCCAAAGAGTGCTCATAGATGTTTCTTTCGTAAAGCCGTCTAAAAAACCGACGCCAGTAACCACGTTTCTTGGCTCTAATCAAGTTCTTAGTTTTAACGTCTAACGCCGCGTAATTCCGGTAATTATCAGGTGTTCCATTTTTTCTGAATATTTTATACGCGGAGGCTCTCTTCGCGTTTAAATTTGTGCACTCTTTGTCCCACCACGGGTTGGGAGGACGGATGTTAGTTTTCGCGCCGGGTACACGTTTCGTCTGAGCTTGAGTCGCGGTGTCGAGAATCAAGCCAGCCAAAAACGTGTACTCTTCCTCCGGAGGAAGTTGTTGAGTTCTTTCAAGTTTCTCAGATATCGAGGTCGCATAGCTATTCCAATCAATATTTCGTGTGAGGTCGTACGAAACATTGATTGTCTTCGATGGTTTTGAGCCGCTGGTGATTGATATTACGATCGGTAGGTGATCGCTACCGTGGGGATCAGGAATTACCTCCCACGTGCAATCCAACCGTAGCGATGTCGAGCAAAGGGATAAATCCAGCGCACTTGGTCTTGCTGGTGGTGCAGGGATCCGTGTCATTTCTCCCGTATTCAAGATTATCATATTGAAGTTGTCGCAAATATCATGGATCATAGCTGATCTGTTATCGTCGTGAAGACAGCCCCATCCCGTACCGTGTGAGTTAAAGTCTCCCAAAACCAACGTCGGTGCGGGAAGGAGCTCAATGATATCACTGAGTCGCCGATGCCCAACCGAGGCTCTAGGGGGAATGTAGATGGAAACAATACAAAGGTCCTTACCATTGATTGTAACATGACATGCGACAACTTCAATACCTGGAATCGAGGGGAGGTTAATTCGATAAAAAGAATAGCACTTTTTGATCCCCAAAAGTACTCCTCCGTAGGGATCATCTCGATCCAGGCGAATAATATTAAAATCGTGGAAGATTAAGGGTATTTCAGAAGTTAGCCAAGTTTCGCACAATGCAAATGCGTCACATTTCAGATTATTTACTAGAAATTTAAATGAATCTATTTTTGGGATGATACTTCTGCAATTCCACTGTAAAACAGTGATTAGATCCGTGACCCCGGTGGATGATTTAGCCATCGAAGGATACAATCGCTGAGATAAGGGGCCAATTTGCAGTCAACTGCTTCAAATATGTTTTTACTGTTGGCATGAAAGCAATTAAAATGCTTCTAAGAGGGTCTGAAATATTGAAAGTTGTAAAAATCCAGTCCACAACATCAGAGAACTTGATAAGTCCAGCACTTAGTTGGTTCTCTGGTAGATTTTCAGGGACGCTTGGGGATTTTGTGGTCCCTGGAAGTGGTGGGAATTCCATCTCGGAATTGAGTTTTCCGAGACCAGGAGCTTTTTGCTTCGGTGGTTTGTCACGATTCCCGTTAGCTGTAACTTTTCGAAGCCCTTCGGAAGACACCTTCGAACCCTTACTAGGGAGCTTATGATAGGATTTGTTTGCTCTTTTCCTATAGCTATGAGGGACCGCCGAAGATGGACCTTCCAAAGGGTCATCGGAATCGCTCTCGTCAGTTGACAAGCAGGCATAAGGGTTCGTTGTCTGTTTAGGAGGGGTGGCACTCTTAACCATCTCGGCAAAGGAACGCTTGGAGTGTTCCTTCAGGGAACGCTTCAATCGATCTCCTCGCAGTTTGTAAGCGGGACAATCAGAGAGGTCATGCGGACCCTCCTTACAGTAGAGACACTTTTCAGCATCCTTACCGCAAGAGCCGTCCGCATGAGCTTCCCCACAGTTAGCACAACGTGGCTTATTGCTGCAATGGGTAGCTGTATGCCCCAGTTGTTTGCAATTAGTACAGTTCATTACTCGGGGTACGAATAGGCGAACAGGCAAACGAACCCGGTCCAAGAGGATGTAGTTGGGCAAAGCAGTGCCGGCGAAGGTCACACGATAAGAGTCTGATTGAGGATAGGACTTTGTTCCCCGGCGATCGATACTGAATGCAATCGCATGCAATCCAGTATCTTGACATTCTTAAGTGAGGGGTCTTTAAAACAACCCGCCCCGTACTTAAGAATATCCTCGCAAGTCAAACTCGAATCGGTGACCACACCGTCGATTTCTACTTCGCGAGCTGGCACGTAGACGCGGTACTCCCGCGTAAAAGGATCATTTTGAACGAGCTCATTAGCCTGCTTTGAGCTGGTGAGCAGAACCCTGAGCTTATCTGGGCGTATTTTATCAATACTTTTTATAGTATTGTATCGCGAGGTCAGATCCCGCAATATTTTTAGAATATTCAACTTTTTTTCTTTAGCCTTGGTCCGGAAATAGACCGCATAAGGCCCGGCCTGTAGTGCTAGCCCATCAGGATAGCTCTTTATGCGTGACATTTTACAGTCAAGGGAAGTCTCCATTTGAACATCGGGAGCGGGGTCCATTTGAACATCGGGATTATTTATAATCTGCACACTTGGCCTTGATCGACAAAACAATAATCGTCTAACGGTACCGTTTCGATCGACCGCTCACAATAGGGCACTGTTCTATTATATAACGCGCAAAAAAAACCTCTAAGAGGAAAAAGCACTATTGTCTATTACACAATATCGTCCGACCACTTTATCACACACACACAACTGGTTTTCAATGCTTTCGCAGTAAATCCAAATTACGTCCGTTCGCTCGGAAGGTTGAAACGGCAATGACTACACATACTTATTTAGCCCATGCACGCTATCTTGAAAATGCTCGATTGTAATTTTTTTTTTAAACTGTATGAATGCAAATAATCGAATTGATAAGACGACAGCTACTCAGGCAACCTGAAAATTGCAACACAGTTTGGAATCACCATCACATCATTATCGATCTATATCCCTCACATATGAATTTATCGTATGAACTCAAAATGATAACACATGAATCGCATAGCATTGGAAATTGTCTCATCAAATATTTGAATTAAGATAACCGAATTTCTTACACACGGACTAGCGTCTCAATTCAGATATTCGTGTCTTATTTGCCCTCACAAAATTCATCTTCAATATGAATCTACTACACGAGTCCCGGGTCTAACAAAGGAAAATTCGAATTTTTACCGTGAAAATTTTTCTATTCTTCAGTATAATCTTCATCTAGAGCAATACACTTGACCCATCGGTCCACCAACATTTTGATGCCCTTTGAAAAAACCTATTTTAATCCATCTAGTGGTGTAATGATGCCTTTCTCAAATTACTAATTACATCATAAATATAACTGTGAAATTCGCAAAAACAACTGTTTATTGAATAGAAATAGGAAAATGTGTTCGGACCTAATCTCACAAACTCTACAACTCCTGTTTAACCTGTTGTTCCGGAACCAAAAGTAGTATTCACAACAAATTAAAGAATAAGTTTGTGAAAATCGATTTGGCCATTCCCAAGAAAAGTGAGTGAGATCCTTTTTGCAGTTTTTAATCACCATTTTCAATTCTTATAAAACTTGATTAAGATCAACGGAATAGCCGAAGTTGGTTCGGTTATTATTATTATTATTATTATTATTATTATTATTATTATTATTATTATTATTATTATTATTATTATTATTATTATTATTATTATTATTATTATTATTATTATTATTATTATTATTAATATTATTATTATTATTATTATTATTATTATTATTATTATTATTATTATTATTATTATTTACATCACTACACAACGTGTACGAAATAGAACAAAGCACGCATCGTTTGTTTTGTATTTTCTACTTCTTTCGGTGTTGTACATATTGTCATTCTATATGGCGATCTGAAAACTTTGACAATCATCGCCCTGTAACTGCGGAACCGGAAGTCGGATCCGGATGAAACTTCACAGTAGCTTTAAAGACAGTATGAACTTCAATTCAATCAAGATTTGTGAAAATCGGTTCAAGCATCGCAGAGAAATCGAAGTAATTTAGTTTTAGGAGTTTTTCTTCTCCACTTTCGGTGCTCTCTAAACAGGAAAAGAAGGGACCAGTAGTGCCGAATTAAGTTTTTATGCTCACAAACTAACAAGCACTGCAAACTAGAAGAATGTATCACACAGTTTTATGGGATTTGTACCTGTTTTAAATAATCATTCATGGAAAAATACTAATAAAATTGGTAATTTTCCACTTATAACGCTATAGTTCCGGAACCGGAAGTCGGATTCAGATAAAATGTTCTAAAAATTTTCAGAATATTGTAAGATCTTTCATTTGAATCTTGGTTTGCGAAAATCGGTTGAGTTGTTCCAGAGATAATTGAGTGTAAACTTTTTCTCAAATTTTCACATATTACCATATAACCCCGAAACCGGAAGTCACATTCAAATGAAATTCAATAGCAAACTATGGGACCATAATACCGTTTATTTGAACCTTAGTTTGAGAAAATCGGTTCAGCCATCTCTGAAAAAAGTGAGTGCATATTTTTTTCATTTTTTTGGTACATATCATCCTATATTTCCGGAACCGGAAGTCTGATCGGAATGAAATTCAATAGCAGGCTATGAGACCTTTCATTTGAATCTTTGTTTGTGAAAATCGGTTTAGCCATCTCTGAGAAAAGTGAGTGCATATTTTTGTTACATACACACACATACACACACACACGCGCGGATACACGGATACTTACACACACGCACAGACATTTGCTCAGTTCGTCGAGCTGAGTCGAATGGTATATGACATTCGGCCCCCCGGACCTCGGTTAAAAAGTCAATTTTCACAGTGATTGCATAGCCTTTCTACATGAGAAAGGTAAAAAAGGATTTGTCAAGGCCTTCGAAATAGGCTTCCGTTTCTGCAATGACCTCAGTATTCGATGAAAATTTCTTTCCCTGGATAAACCGTTTTCAGGTTTGGAAATAGATAATAGTCGCTGGGGGGCCAGATCTTTAGAATACGGGGGATTGCGGACCAATCCGTACCACAAAGCATTCAATTTCACCGATGCTCCCAAAAAAGAGAATAATTGTCTTAAAAGTTACCAGTATTAATCATAAGCTTGATTTCAAGAATTTGGAAACGAATATAACTAGAAATAAAAGTAGTATCAAAAATTACCTTGCAAATTAGTTTGAAAGAAACTATTTATTCATTAAAAAAATGAGCGATTTTAATAAAAAACAGCGTTAGTGGAGTTGGTTCATTTATTTCAATTATTAATTTTGTCTAATGTTCGTTCATTTAGAACTAAACGTAAATTGATTTTTGTTTCAAGAAATTGACGAAACGGAATGCACATGTAAAATATTCGTTATTTATATCAAAATATTGATTGACACAAACTAATCCACTGAGAATTATCAATTATCATGTTTTGTAGTTTCAAGCAGCAATATTTGCTATAAATTTGATTAGTATCTAACAAGAATTTGGAAAAATAACATGCGAATGCAACAAAACAGCAGCGAAAATGTTACCGCAGAGACGGGACTCGAACCCGTAGCTAGCTCCTGTCCGGGGAAATTGTTTTGCCCTGCCCGGAAAGACCGAAATTAGCATTTTGGCGAAGAAGTTAGTTAATTTTGTGATTTTTTGTTTGGCGAAGAAGTTAGTTAATTTTGTGATTTTTTGTTAATTATTTTTTGAGACAACTAAAAAACTCTTACTTTACTAATTTGAAATGGCTATTTTTCTTGGTTGAATTCACCAATTAAACGTGCTGTCATTTCTTAGCAAAGGCACACTCCGTTTCCATCCGTGGATTAAGAAGGTTTTTTTGTTTCGTTATAGCCTTCAGCTGAAAAAACTACAACCAGTTGTAATATAGGTTGAAAGATACAACAAACTACAACTTTGACATGTACAATTAGAGTGCAACATTCGAAACACACTTCACTGTCCCACATAAAAAGTTTATTACGCACAACCGCATAAAATCTGCAGAAATTCAGAATAAATACATTTTTCACTAAGAGTTTACGGCAATTTAAATATGGATATATTGTAACACATGCAAAAAAAAAACAAAACAATTCGCAAGCAGTTTCAACAAGACTATTCTTTTTAGCTTTGAAATTTCTCATGAGTTTTTGGCTAATGAACTTGGTAATAAAACCAATTTCACTTTTTTCTTTATGTTGTCTTCAGCAGTGATGGCGACAGACAGATAGAGTCAAATTTTCTGATTTTATTCACAAAATTTGTTTGCCAATGAGAATTTTGTGTTGGATTAAATTGTTGCTGGTTTGTGTTCAGGATATTTGCTAACTAAACACGTTTTCTGAAAACAAGAGTTTTTTTTCAGCAAAATAAAGCTCCGAATGTACTTTGATTAAAAAAAACTGTTTTTGTTGGTTTAGTTGGCGAATATCCTGGACACAAACCAGTAAAATTTCAACTAATTTAATAGTCGTTAAGGAAATTTTGTTGGTTTAATCAACTAATTCGAAAACAGTAATACGAATTCCGGCTGACGTGCTTCGTTTTACTCGACCACCACAGCATTTTTCGATCGTATTTCATTTGTATTACTAATAACGCTATCAATATCAAAAGTACCTGGGATTCGAATGAATCACATTCGTTCGAAAAATCAATACGTCTATATTCAGAATAATGGTTAAAAATTGTCAATTTTTCATGGATTTACCTTCACTGACAAAACTACCCATGCAGCATCAATCATACGCCCTTATTCTGAATAACGTCGTATCGTTTTTTCCCTCGTATTTCATTTGTATTCCCCATAACGCTAGCAAAATCAAAGGTAGCTATGATTCGATCGAATCACATTCGATCGAAAAATCAATACGTCGTTATTAAGAATAAGGGCGATAGTAACCCATGTGTCAGCAGAAAAAATCAGACAAAGCTCTGTCAGTCAAAATTTAACCGTGATAGTAAAAACAGTGATGCAACTCCCTTCAGAAGTGTACACCGTCCAGTCCGTCCAGTCCGTCCAGTCCGTCCAGTCCGTCCAGTCCGTCCAGTCCGTCCAGTCCGTCCAGTCCGTCCAGTCCGTCCAGTCCGTCCAGTCCGTCCAGTCCGTCCAGTCCGTCCAGTCCGTCCAGTCCGTCCAGTCCGTCCAGTCCGTCCAGTCCGTCCAGTCCGTCCAGTCCGTCCAGTCCGTCCAGTCCGTCCAGTCCGTCCAGTCCGTCCAGTCCGTCCAGTCCGTCCAGTCCGTCCAGTCCGTCCAGTCCGTCCAGTCCGTCCAGTCCGTCCAGTCCGTCCAGTCCGTCCAGTCCGTCCAGTCCGTCCAGTCCGTCCAGTCCGTCCAGTCCGTCCAGTCCGTCCAGTCCGTCCAGTCCGTCCAGTCCGTCCAGTCCGTCCAGTCCGTCCAGTCCGTCCAGTCCGTCCAGTCCGTCCAGTCCGTCCAGTCCGTCCAGTCCGTCCAGTCCGTCCAGTCCGTCCAGTCCGTCCAGTCCGTCCAGTCCGTCCAGTCCGTCCAGTCCGTCCAGTCCGTCCAGTCCGTCCAGTCCGTCCAGTCCGTCCAGTCCGTCCAGTCCGTCCAGTCCGTCCAGTCCGTCCAGTCCGTCCAGTCCGTCCAGTCCGTCCAGTCCGTCCAGTCCGTCCAGTCCGTCCAGTCCGTCCAGTCCGTCCAGTCCGTCCAGTCCGTCCAGTCCGTCCAGTCCGTCCAGTCCGTCCAGTCCGTCCAGTCCGTCCAGTCCGTCCAGTCCGTCCAGTCCGTCCAGTCCGTCCAGTCCGTCCAGTCCGTCCAGTCCGTCCAGTCCGTCCAGTCCGTCCAGTCCGTCCAGTCCGTCCAGTCCGTCCAGTCCGTCCAGTCCGTCCAGTCCGTCCAGTCCGTCCAGTCCGTCCAGTCCGTCCAGTCCGTCCAGTCCGTCCAGTCCGTCCAGTCCGTCCAGTCCGTCCAGTCCGTCCAGTCCGTCCAGTCCGTCCAGTCCGTCCAGTCCGTCCAGTCCGTCCAGTCCGTCCAGTCCGTCCAGTCCGTCCAGTCCGTCCAGTCCGTCCAGTCCGTCCAGTCCGTCCAGTCCGTCCAGTCCGTCCAGTCCGTCCAGTCCGTCCAGTCCGTCCAGTCCGTCCAGTCCGTCCAGTCCGTCCAGTCCGTCCAGTCCGTCCAGTCCGTCCAGTCCGTCCAGTCCGTCCAGTCCGTCCAGTCCGTCCAGTCCGTCCAGTCCGTCCAGTCCGTCCAGTCCGTCCAGTCCGTCCAGTCCGTCCAGTCCGTCCAGTCCGTCCAGTCCGTCCAGTCCGTCCAGTCCGTCCAGTCCGTCCAGTCCGTCCAGTCCGTCCAGTCCGTCCAGTCCGTCCAGTCCGTCCAGTCCGTCCAGTCCGTCCAGTCCGTCCAGTCCGTCCAGTCCGTCCAGTCCGTCCAGTCCGTCCAGTCCGTCCAGTCCGTCCAGTCCGTCCAGTCCGTCCAGTCCGTCCAGTCCGTCCAGTCCGTCCAGTCCGTCCAGTCCGTCCAGTCCGTCCAGTCCGTCCAGTCCGTCCAGTCCGTCCAGTCCGTCCAGTCCGTCCAGTCCGTCCAGTCCGTCCAGTCCGTCCAGTCCGTCCAGTCCGTCCAGTCCGTCCAGTCCGTCCAGTCCGTCCAGTCCGTCCAGTCCGTCCAGTCCGTCCAGTCCGTCCAGTCCGTCCAGTCCGTCCAGTCCGTCCAGTCCGTCCAGTCCGTCCAGTCCGTCCAGTCCGTCCAGTCCGTCCAGTCCGTCCAGTCCGTCCAGTCCGTCCAGTCCGTCCAATCCGTCCAGTCCGTCCAGTCCGTCCAGTCCGTCCAGTCCGTCCAGTCCGTCCAGTCCGTCCAGTCCGTCCAGTCCGTCCAGTCCGTCCAGTCAACACCAGCATCGCGATGATTCAACGGATCAAAGTTCGGAACTCCCTGAAAACGTACAAGAAACAGAAGGTGCCGAAAAAGTCCCTGGTACAGCAAGCTCAGGCCAAAACAAGAGCGCGAAAACTGTATAACCGGATTCTTCAGAATAAAGACGGATGCATCCTGATCGACGACGAAACCTACGCCAAGGAAGACTCTCGAGCGCTGCCCGGACCGCAATATTATACGAAATCGGTGTACCAGAACCTGGACGACGCTGACACCACGGTGGCGATGGAAAAGTTTGGACAGAAGGTGTTGGTCTGGCAAGCAATTTGCACCTGTGGTTTGCGGTCGTCGATTTTCTTTACGAAATGCACAATTAACGCCAAGGTGTACGAGGAAGAATGTTTGAAGAAGAGAATGCTGCCACTGTACAAAAAGCGTAAGGCTCCTCCTCTCTTCTGGCCGGATTAGGCTTCAGCCCACTACGCCAACTCCGTTCTACAGTGGTTGTCAAAAAATAATGTACAATTCGTGGAAAAGGACATCAACCCACCGAACTGCCCGGATCTTCGGCCAATTTAAAGGTATTGGGCAATTGTCAAGCGGCATTTTCGGAAGGAAGGTACAGTATCCCAAAACATGCAGGAGTTCAAAAAAAACTGGTCAGCTGCCACCAGGAAAATCACAAAAGTAACTGTGCAGAATTTAATGAAGAATGTCAAGTCCAAACTGCGAGCGTTTCACAGAAACTAGGATTTTCTTCAATATAATCAGTGAAATGCATAAAAATGTAATTTTTCTACAATATATCGACAACTGATGTCAAAATATGTTTTTTATTCGATTTTTTATTCAATAATCAATGTTGCTAACTACTTTTCGACACACTACTTATAAAGGTTTCTTACTGAATAAGTGTAGACATTGGTTGGTTCCCATGTTATAAAGGTTCGAACAAAAAATATTGTTTGAAAATAATAAAGAACTTCATTTTAAACTCTCCGGTACATCAGGTTAACATAATTGGGTTAAAACATATTTTGAACAAGCCTACTGCACTGTTGCTTAGCAACGAAACAAACATCAAGTAAAGTTGCTTAGTAAAAAAACACGAACCATTGCCATTCATTGAACTTAAAATATCCATTCTGCAAGCGGATTTTCGGTAGGTTTTTGAAACTTTTGCAGAATTGGAGCAGCCGTCATATTGAACAATTGCTGCAGCAGATCTGTTCCGGCCTGCAATGAAACAGTTAATAAATAATGATTTCTATTTGCCGAATTCATTGAAACCTTCATAAAATGTTTAAGCATGTCGGGAATTAAATCCATTTCGGCGAAAACCACCAGAAGAATAAATTGCGTTGTTTGTTCTGGAATTCAGCCTGACCACTGTCATAAAATCAGCGAATACTGGAACATTGAGTGATAAAGTCATCAGTTCCACTCGACCGATCACCGAAGATTTGTAGATCATGATAAAAACTTCCGTTTTAGGTACGTCAGTTGAGTCTAGTTTCAACGAAATAAAACAATTATTTTTCCATTCAGCGTAAAAGTTCAAGAATATTGATCCTAAGTTTGACGTCAGAGTGAGTGCGGGATGCGGAGCGATTCTATGCGATGTATTGTTTTCGCATCGCATTCACTCTGACCGGTTTGCTTTGATCAAATGTACCTAGCTCACACGCACGTCCAGACGTTTCGCGTGACGCTTTCACTCTGACACCAACCTAAGAAAAACGCACATTTATGTTTCCGCTAGTGAATTCGTGTACCTAAGCCTCATTGGCCGAATTTTCAATTATTGTTGTTATTACAGTTCGTCTTAGTTTCGTTTGTTTACATTGTTTGTGGTGTTTGAAACACGCTGACACGACACGCTATTTCAAACAAAATCCGTTATCGCGCGTGTGACGAATTTATCTTATCAGTCACTGGTATTATCTTATCCACAATTTCGTACAATAAACACTTTCGAAAGCGTTTGAATGAATCGATACACAGTTTGGTGGGTGAATTTACTAGTGCGAGTTCAGTGCCGCAGTATAGCAGAATTGTGATCCGATTTAGAAAACCATGCGGGAAAACATTCGCTATACTTCCCTAAAATCCAAGAAAAGAATTACAATTTTGGCTCACTCGCTAGTTTCGAAAACTTTCATTAGAAAATATGGTATTTTGTGTGTGATTTTGTGCCTAGGATTGGGTTATCTGTACTATCGTAGGGTGTTACACGTATGAACTGAGCCAACGAACGATGAATGCTGTCAATGAAATGTCATTTATTTTAGCAAAAATACATTTATCATACTTTACCGGCCTATCAGCAGAACATCAATTTGAAACTGAGCCCAAAAGCACCTAGGGATCGCTATCAAACGGAACGATGGCAACCAATCGGAGATCCAAGCAAGCGTTTCCAAATTTATTCGGCCTACTTCGATTCGAGACTAGAAATTGTCGGTGAGTTTGGTTGGTATTAATTAAAGCTGCTACAGTGGTTTAAACATTTTAGGTTTTTCAAGCAAACGAATTCTCTACTTCTTCTTCCATAGAGGACATGGTCGTGCCGCAAGGAGTTTTGCCCTTCGGAAGCGTTCGAATAGTGGCGATCCTGCCGTTGAAATTCCGTCAATCGAAAGTGTTTTGTCATTTCCGATACCGGGATCAATCGGAGGTTCAACGCCTGCAAGCGGATCGGGTGGAGACGATTCACGAGAACTTCGACATGCCATTTTCGGCTACGTTCGTTGTGTGCAAGCTGGTCGGCCGTGTCGATTCTACGGATGTTCTCCTACCGGACGAGGTAGGATTGAGCTATGAGGTCGAGACGGACATGACCGAACCTAGTTTCGTAGAAATTCAGTAAGTATACGGTCGGCTTCGTTAGTGAGACATGATCTATTCATTTACGGTTTGGCAGCTATCCAACGTGGAATCTGTTGCCACAAGGAGAACATAACCACAATTTAGCCGTTTGTGTTGGTCCACTGCATCACAACTTTACCAACGCCGCTAGAATTGTAGAGTTCGTAGAATACTGGAAGCTTCTGGGTGCAGAACGGTTTTATTTCTATAATAAAACTAGTAGTGATGACGTCAGTAAGGTGCTGCGCTACTTCGACGAACGAGGGGAAGTGGAGGTGCACGACTGGAACCTGGAAGGCTACGAATTCGAGCAGGATCTTCGATACGAGGGCATTTTCGCGGCACTGAACGATTGCCTGTACCGGGCTACGGTGCTCGGTGAGTACTCGTACACGGCGTTGGTCGATCTGGATGAGTTCCTGATGCCCGCGGAAGCGCCCGGAGGATTGATTCGTTTTCTAACCGCACGGGACCGGTACGATGTCCATTCGTTCAACTTTCAGGCAGTATTCTTTTACGATTTCTACGAGGAGGATTTCTCACGGAAACCCACCTGGACTAACAACAGCTATCTGTACACTCAGGTTCGCAACCAGAGAACCAGTGAACCGTTTGTGCTGCACAATCGGAGCAAGTACATTGCTAAAGGCCGGTGCGTGATCGAAGCCGGGAATCATTTCGTGTGGAGAGCATTGCGAGGTGAGTAACCGGGGGTAGTTTGGCCAATCCCAGAGAACCGACAGGTTTCTAGCCCTACATAAATATGCGCGGAATCCACCGGCAGGATATCTTTCTCATCTACATAATCTTACTTAACTAAGGCATGGTCGCGATTTTTTTTCTTTCTCGTCGTCCAGTACAATTTTATGTATTATTATTATTGTTATTGTTTTTACCCCGCTTTTATCCTCCAATTTATGTGATGTTGATTCTGTTCTGCTTCGTTGGACCGGACGCTGCGTATTTTATCGGCAGTGGAGCTTTGACCATCACGTAGCTCTCAAAACCTCTTTCTCACGGTTTAATCTGCAGAATCAACAGCCCCATAATATTTATCAAACTTTTTCTTCGTTACTGTTTCTGATTTCGGGAAGAGCCAGGAGAGTAACGCATGTAAGGCTTTGTAATGCCTAAAACTTATTTAAAGTAACGAATGTCACGTTTCGTAACACCTGTACCTTACAAAAAGTAACGCCCCGTAACGCCTGTAGCTTACAAAAGCTAAGACTTCGTAATACCTGAAACTTACCAAAGTAACGCATTTAACGCATCGTAACGCTGGATACTTGCAAACGAGTAACGCTATGTAACGCCTATAGCTCACGTGAAAGTAACGCACGTAACGCTTCGTAACATCCAAAACTTTAAAAAAGGTAACGCTTGTAACCTAAAATCAAGCAACGCTCGCAACGCTTTGTAACTTAATATTTCACAAAAAAGCAACGCATGTAACGCCTAAAACTTACAAAAAAGTAACGCATGTAATATTTCGTAACACCTATCACTCACGAAAAAATAACGTATGTAACGCTTCGTAATGCCTTGAATTCACAAAAAAGTAACGCATGTAGCACTTTGTAACGCCTACAGCTCACAAAAGTAACGCATGTAGCACTTTCAACTAACCAAAATATAACGCTTCGTAATGCTCTGTAACGTCTACAACTAACTAAAAAGTAACAGATGTACCGCTTCGTAACGCCTATAACTAACAAAAAAGTAACGCATGTAACGCTTCGTAACGTTTATAACTTACATAAACGTAACGCTTCGTAACACTTATAAGTTACAAAAAAGTAACGCATGTAACACTTCGTAATGCTTTTAACTAACGAAAAAATAACGCTTCGTTACGCTCTGTACCGCCTATAACTAAAAAAAAAAGTAACGCCTATAACTTACAAAAAAGTAACGCCTTCGTAACGCCTATAACTTACAAAAAAAGTAACGCATGTAACGCTTCGTAACGTTTATAACTTACATAAACGTAGCGCTCTGTAACGTCTATAACTTACTACAAAGGAACACATGTACCGCTTCGTAACGACAATAACTTACAAAAAAGTAACGCATGTAACGCTACATAAACGTGACGGTTCGTAACACCTATAACTCACAAAAAAGTTACGCATGTAACGTTTCGTAACACCTATAACTTTGAAAAAAAGTAACGTAAGTAACGCTTCGTAACGTTTACAACTTACATAAACGTAACGCTTCCTAATGCTTATAACTTACATAAACGTAACACTCTGTAACGTCTATAACTTAATATAAAGTAACACATGTAACACTTCGTAATACCTATAACCTACAAAAAAGAAACACATGTAATGTTTTCTTATGCCAATAACTTACAAAAAAAAGTAACGCGTGTAACGCTTCGTAACGCCTATATCTTACAAAAAAGCGACGTATATTAAAAGTATTAAAAGTAACGCATCGACTACCTTAAAAGTAACGCATCGTAACTCATTAACCGTAAGAATCTAAAATTTCCACAAAATATGTAACGCTTCGTAACGTCTATAACTTACAAAAAAAATAAAGCTTTAACGCATATAACTTACAAAAAAGTAACGCATGTAACGTTTCGTGATGCCTATAACTTACATAAAAGTAACGCTTCGTTACACCTGTAACTTACGAAAAAGTATCGCAAGTAATGCATGTAACGTTTCGTAATGCCTATAACTTACAATAAAAGTAACACATCCCGATCAACAAGCCGTAACATGTTCACGGATGGTAACGCTCAATTTAAGAAAATTATCGTATGCAACGCTTTCTAACTTCTTCAACTTAGCGTAACGCTTCTCATAGGCCTCAAAAAAATTTACGTTACGAATCTACAGTATCAACAACCCCATAATATATCTCAAACTTTTTTTTCGATACTGTTTCTGATTTCCCCCTCTGGGTACGGGACTAATTCAGGAGTAGGCTGAGCTGAACGAATATCTTGCAAAAGGACTGTTTTCAGTAGGAATAGGAATAGGAATAGGAATAGGAATAGGAATAGGAATAGGAATAGGAATAGGAATAGGAATAGGAATAGGAATAGGAATAGGAATAGGAATAGGAATAGGAATAGGAATAGGAATAGGAATAGGAATAGGAATAGGAATAGGAATAGGAATAGGAATAGGAATAGGAATAGGAATAGGAATAGGAATAGGAATAGGAATAGGAATAGGAATAGGAATAGGAATAGGAATAGGAATAGGAATAGGAATAGGAATAGGAATAGGAATAGGAATAGGAATAGGAATAGGAATAGGAATAGGAATAGGAATAGGAATAGGAATAGGAATAGGAATAGGAATAGGAATAGGAATAGGAATAGGAATAGGAATAGGAATAGGAATAGGAATAGGAATAGGAATAGGAATAGGAATAGGAATAGGAATAGGAATAGGAATAGGAATAGGAATAGGAATAGGAATAGGAATAGGAATAGGAATAGGAATAGGAATAGGAATAGGAATAGGAATAGGAATAGGAATAGGAATAGGAATAGGAATAGGAATAGGAATAGGAATAGGAATAGGAATAGGAATAGGAATAGGAATAGGAATAGGAATAGGAATAGGAATAGGAATAGGAATAGGAATAGGAATAGGAATAGGAATAGGAATAGGAATAGGAATAGGAATAGGAATAGGAATAGGAATAGGAATAGGAATAGGAATAGGAATAGGAATAGGAATAGGAATAGGAATAGGAATAGGAATAGGAATAGGAATAGGAATAGGAATAGGAATAGGAATAGGAATAGGAATAGGAATAGGAATAGGAATAGGAATAGGAATAGGAATAGGAATAGGAATAGGAATAGGAATAGGAATAGGAATAGGAATAGGAATAGGAATAGGAATAGGAATAGGAATAGGAATAGGAATAGGAATAGGAATAGGAATATGAATAGGAATAGGAATAGGAATAGGAATAGGAATAGGAATAGGAATAGGAATAGGACTCGAACTTGAAGTTGAACTCGAACTCGAACTCGGACTCGAACTCCGTCTCGGACTAGGAATCTTACCTTGTACATTTTACATTTACCTTTTATCTAATTACCGTACATTTTCGCAGATACCGAAGAGTACCACGTTCGGGAGGACGAAGGACTACTGTTCCACTATCGGGACGGTTGCGTCGGCTATGGCTGTGAATCCTACGTAGAAGACAACCGGGCGCGTCGTTATGAGAACTGGATTTGGCCGGCCGTCGATACCGTGTGCCGCAGTTTGTTTCCCGAATATGGAGGTGTGTGCCCACTAGGAGATGGCAGTGAGTGAACTACGGAAAAGTGAACTCGTTTTCGGTTTAGTCTTTTTTTTCAATTTTACTGCCAGCGTGACTTAAGTTAATGTGGTCTTACAGTACTAATCTATGCATTTATTTTTAGGAGATACAACGCAATGATTTTTTTAAAGTTTGAATACACTTTTTGCTTTGTAGCGTCCCTGTCGCTGCATTATTTAGATATTTATTTACTTGTTTTCGGTGTCCTACAAAAAAATGTCATCTCTTCTTAAATTTATTCGAGTTTTTTTTCTCCATCACTAGGCTAATCGTGGTCCATTCTCTCACCATTGTCCATTGTTCGTTCCGCCGGGATTAAAATTCCATTAGTCAACTGTGTCCATCGGGGACGAAATCATTATTTTTCTGTAGGGTTTCCACCGGCTGATTTTTCTGGTCCGTTGTTGTTGCCGATGTTGTTTTTACTACTGGATGAAGTGGAATCGGCACCGCCGGTTTGCTGGTTGTCGGTCGCAGCGGCGGCATGAAGTTCACTGGGATGACCAACGGAATTGTCACCGTCTCGATCCAGCAGGTAACTGGTCGGTCCTAGACTTGACGGGCGGGGACGTGGACTATAGGCAGTGCTAGAAGAGGCGAGAGAAGCATGGTTCTGATTTTAATGGTTAGGAACATTTCCGATTGGCGGGCGAAAACGAGGGGTGGGGGTTAGAGTAAGCGTAAAAAGCGAAGTTAATTTACCGGGTGGGACCGTGTCCCCGTCTCTGTAAGAATTCATCAACGGCAACTGAAGGGAAATAATGATAGCTTTTTAGCTTCCGGAGATTTGCGCAAAAAGATGATTATAAATTACTTGGTAAATTTTTCCCTGCGGGCACACTTATGAACAATGGTAAATTTATGCTGCTGAGCTCCAGTTGCTCCGGACTAGAAGGAATAGGATTTGCTAGATTCCTTTGGCCTGTTTGGTGCAGTAGTCGAAGTAATTTCAATAACAAGCAGTTAGCAGTAATTTATAACTGAGCGCTTCGGGGAAAACTTTTCGCTCTTTCAGTACCTACTTTCAGGTTCCTCCCCTTTCGGTGGAGTTTTCGGCAGAAGAGAAATTGTTTTTACTACATTCTTGCGTACAGTTGCCCTCCGGTTGAAGGAGCAGAGAAGATATTTTTGAACAAAAGCTCTTCATATATTTTGTTGTATTTATTTTTGCGTTACGAACAAAGCAAGCCATGCGTGACGGATTTTGTGTACTTTTGCTCTGATAGTTTCGGATATTTGTACACTGAACCGAAAGCTAGCTTCCAGTGTCAGTTCAATGTGGCTGCAAACTATTGTTCGTTGCGGAACCATTTGTTTTGCCATAACTTGTTCTCGAAAGCAGTCAGCAGCACCCAGTTCGGGGGCCAAATTTATGACTAATAATGAAAAACAGTTTTTCGCCAATCTGAAGCGGGAGGCAAATTAATTAAACAGGGATTGAAATTTCTGGCAACTCGGAGGAAGCTGGTAAACCGACATCGAGTTTCACTTTGTCAAACGGGAATGGGAACTTTTCTAGCAGATGTTGTTCCTTTGCTTGAATTTAGTCCACACGGATGCGTGGAGTGTGGTTTGTGTTTTACCAGTGTTCCATCTGCTGTGTGTTTTCCACTTTGTTTGGCTTCCATCAGTTGCAAGTTTTATTGGTTCTCAAATAGACAAATGTGGCGTACGTACTTTCAAAATTATTCAGTGCAATTACAAGTATTTGTTTCAACATTCATTAGTGAACCCATAAATCAGAATCATCAGAATCCGTGAAACATCCCTATCAGTGTGACTTTAATGGCTTCCAGAAGAGGAAAAAAATAAAACGAAACCGTTTCACAGTCTGTATGTACATTGAATCAATTAAAAGTTTCTATCGGACAGCTCCGGAACACTTAATGGGATGACCATCCTAGGCGGCTCGTGAACCGGATCTACATCTACATTCTATATTTAGCAAGTAGCGGATCCGAACCCGTAATGTTCCTGTCATTATTGTTTCTTCTGCGTGAATCGTTTCATTTGTAATTGAAGATTGATACCGACCGATGTGGAATCGTGGCACCAGAGGGAACTAGAGTAGGGTGCTTACAGATAGCTTATGGAAACGGAAAATAAATGCGGAAAATCAATCTTCCAACTCCAACTAGTGTAATGAATAGCCGCCGGCAGCAAGTGATTTGTTCGGATTCAACCGGATGAAGACGATGTTGGCTGTCGGTGAATGGAATGGTGGTTCTTACGCTTCTGCGCTTGATACTATCTTGTGTGGAACAATTCAATGACGGTTGGTTGTGAGATATTATCTTAGCTACTTTGGTTTATTATAAATGAGTTTATGAAGTCCAGATACGGCGAAATTGATTATTGTTTGAAATTGAGTTGGCACAATAGACGAATTTAGAAAGAATTTTCTTTGACATTCGTTTATTCTTTCGGTCGCACTAATCATAGAATAGCTAATATTTTTATCAACCCCAACACCGTCTTTTACCAATATCACACACCAGTAGCAGACATCCGTAACCGTTTTTTTCATAGCATGTACGAAATAGAACAAAGCATGCATCGTTCGTTTCGTGTTTTCTTCTGCTTTCGGTGTTGTACATATTTTCAATCTATTTGGCGATTTGAAAACTTTGACACTCATCGCTCTGTAACTGCGGAACCGAAAGTCGGATCCGGATGAAATTTCACAGTGGCTTTAATAATAATATGAGCTTTAATTCAAATGTGAAGATATGTGATAATCGGTTCCAGCATCGCAGTAAAATCGAAGGGAGTTCTATTTTTTAAGTTTTTCTGCACCACTTTCGGTGCTTCCGAAACAGGAACCAGGACCAGGACCAGTAGTGCTGAATTAAGTTTTCATGCCCATAAACTAACAAGCTCTGCAAACTAGAAGAATTTATCAGTCAGTTTTATTGGATTTGTATCTTATCAGGCTTTAGTTCCGGAACCGGAAGTCGGATCCGGATAAAATGTTCCAGAAACTTTTAGGAAACTAGAAGACCATTTATTTCTTAGTTTATCATTTCATACTTAGTTTGTGAAAATCGGTTGAGCCGTTTTAGAGAAAATTGAATGTACACTTTTTCTCTAAGATTCACATAAGGAGTGTATCGAAAATAAGCTATCCACATACATTTGTGTTGTACGCTTGTATTTGTGATGGTATTTTATGCTCAGATTACAGCATGCTGTGCGTTTGGCTGTCACCGCTTTCATTTGTTTACTTGTTTGTGCGGTTGAAATTCTGCGTTTTCAAAATGTTTTTTTGCGTTTTCGTTCGCGTATTGAAAAGGAAGTGAAAATTAAGGTTCTGGACACATGGCTAAGTGAGAAGGGTATTACTATGCGAAAATTGGCGAAGCGGTTTGGAATTCATCATGTCAGTGTTACAACCATCATTAATGAGTTTAGGGAACACTATTCTTTAGATGAGCTACCCGGTAGAGGCAGAAAACCCGGTTCTTCCAACCCGAAACTGGACCAGAAAGTGGTATCTCTAATCATGAAGAACAAATCAATGTCAATGCGTGATTTGGCCAAAAAAGCAGGAACGAGTGTCGGAATGGTCCAGCGTATCAAGAGGCGAAATCATCTGAAGACCTACAAGAAGCAGAAAATCTCGGAACAAAATGTAAAACAGAAGAAGCAAGCAGAAACAAGGGCCCGGAAATTGTATTCGCGTCTTTTGCAGTGTCCGGATGCATGCGTTTTGATGGACGATGAGACTTATATAAAGGAGGACTCAAAAACCCTTCCAGGTCCTCAATACTTTACTGTCGTCGTTGGGGAGGATGTTGGCGACGCGAATAGGTCGATTCAAGTGAAGAAATTCGGTCGAAAGGTACTGGTATGGCAAGCAATATGTTCCTGTGGTTTGAAGTCAACCATTTTTTACACTACCGGAACTATAAATGCAGAAATCTATCGATCTGAGTGTCTCCAGAAGAGATTGCTGCCTTTATATAAGAAGCATAGTACACCTCAACTGTTTTGGCCGGATTTAGCGTCAGCTCTCTATGCCAAAACCACTCTCAATTGGCTTCCGGAAAGGGGTATAAATTTCGTTGAGAAAAATTTCAATCCACCGAATTGCCCTCAACTGGCAGCCGGGGCACATGCAGGAGTTCAAAAAAAAATTGGGTCCAAGCGTCCAAAAAATTCGATGCATCACTTGTCCGGAACTTGATGAAGAGCGTTCGATCAAAAGTTCGAAAATTCGTGAAGGAATAACTTAAATTTCATCCGGTTTTCATTATGCTCAAGTTTAACCTCGTACAATAAAGGATCAATTTTTAGTTTGAATAAAATATCGTTTGTTTTATCATAATTTTAAAGACAAAATTGTTGATAGCTTAATTTCGGTACACTACTTATTGCCATGTAACTCCGGAACCGGAAGTTGGACCTAAATGAAATTCAATAGCAGACTATGGCACCATTAAGCCTTTCATTTGAATTAAAGTTTGTAAAAATTGGTTCAGCCATCTTTGAAAACAGTAAGTGCATAATTTTGTTACTTACATACACACATAAACACACACGAATATTTACTCAGTTCGTCGAGCTGATTCAAATGGTATATGACATTCGGCCCGCCGGGCCAAAATACTCATGAAATTGAAAATTTTCACTAATCCCACTGTAATACCGAAACCGGAAGTCTGATCTGGATAAACTTTTCGGAAACTTTTTAAAGAATTTCAAGACCTTCTATTTGCGTCTAAGTTTGTGAAAATCGGTTAAGAAATTTCTGAGAAAATTGAGTGTGCATTTTTGCATAAATTTGCAACATATATCTTTGTAATTCCGGAACCGGAAGTTGGATCCAAATAAAATTCAGGAACTTTGTATGGGACCTTAAGACCTTTCATTTGAATCTAGGTTTGTGGAAATCGGTTCAGCCATCTCTGAGAAAATTGAGTGACATTATTTGTCACACACATGCAGCTGCAAATTTTCGGAATCTAGATCAAAAACTCAGGTCATAAATTTAGTTCTAGAACTAAGAAACTGAAGTTATTTTTAGAATTTTACAAATTGCGTTATAGAACTAAATTCAAAACTTGAATTCCAAGTCTTAATATAGAAACTAAATTCAGTTCCAGCATCTAGTTCCAGAAATCATGTTCACAATTTAGTTCCAACATGTAGGTTCTGAATTCTGTAAATGAATGCTGAAACTGAATTGATGAATTAAATTCTGAAACTTGAGTTTTAAAAGTAGTAGGAGTAGGAGTCATTCAAGGGGGGAGCTCTGATTTTTTTCTTGAAGTTCTCTTCGGCAGTTTTCCTCTTTCAATCAAAACCTGTTTCGCAACATCGGCCAGCTAAATAGCCTCGCCAAGATCCTAGTTTTCAGTTTTTTGTACTCGACTTAGAGACAAAATCACAGTAAAACTTTGACTGTATTAATGCTGAAAATTTTGCTGTCATCCACAATATTGACACTGTAAAATAAATTCTGAGAACGAGTTATGAATTGTCAAGTAATTTGAGCTTTCATATAATAAGTACTCTATTGTTCATGGAACCTTATGTTGGAAAATCCTCCATTGGGGGTTTAAACGGTTTGAAATTCAAACGGAAAAACGGCACACAGATTCGTATGAATTTCAGAAGTTCCATATGGAATCATAAGACCTAAGTTTGCAAAAAAAAACGGTCAGACCATTTCTGAGAAAAGCGAGTTAGTTCCATTTTAAAATTCGTGACCATTGTTTTCGGTGCTTCCGTAACCGGAACTAACAAGACCTATCGATGGGAACTGATTTGAGCCTTCAGCTACCCTACTTTTCCGTGTTTGTTCTCACTGCTCTTTTTAACTACTTGAAATTTTCAACATTCCTAATCTTGTAATTACGGAACCGGAAGTCGAATACAGAAGAAACTCAGACGTTTTGTAAAGTACCATGAGACCATTCATTTGAGTTCAACCGTTTTAAGTTTGTAAGAATCGGTCACGCCATCTCTGAGAAGAGTAAATAATTTGAATTTGGATTTTTTTACACTAATCACCTTGAAATTCCGGAACCGAAAGTCGGATCAAGATGAAATTCAGAAATTTTCTATGGAACCATAAAATCTTTCCACGTTGCTCCCAGACATCACTCACATATCAGCGCTCAAAACTTCTACTGCTGGAATAGGTAGAAAAGTCGCTTACACAAAAATGTCGACATCTCCGTTAAAAATGGACGGATTTCAACAATCTATGGCTTGTTGGATAGCTATTTTTGAGCGAAATTTAAGTTTAAAAACATATTCTGTTTTCAAGGTCAATTGTGACAGTAATTGTCAAAAAACTGAAAATTTTGACATAAAACTCAAAAAGTAAGCATCCTATCTCAAAACCATTCAATAGCGTTGAGGGTGACGGGGAGACCTTTCATTTGCGACTAGTTTGATCAAAATCGGTCCAGCCATCTCTGAGATCTCGACCTCTTAGTTGACAACACACATACAGACACACACACACACACACGGACATTTGCTCAGTTCGTTGAGCTGAATCGATTGGTATTTTCACAAACTCAGATTCAAGTGAAAGATCTTGAATTCCTATACCATTAACTAGATTTTGGTTATTTAGGGGTTAGCCAAATTTAAAAACAAAACCGTTTTTATCATTTGACTAATCCCTAAATTCCCAAACCTGCATCGGCCAGAAGTAGTCGAAAACACGTTTGCGTTCGGCACGTCAGAAAAGACATTGCACTCCGTTGCAAAACAAAAAGTGTGCTGTAAGTAGCAGAAACTGCTTCTGCTTAGCGGTTCAAATTGAACTGCCGAGTTTAGCACTAAGCAGCTCAATTTGAACTGCTGTGCACTGATGAGTCAAAGACGAAACGTGAAAATAATAGATCTTGGATGTTCCAACCAAATGTTTGTTGTTTCGAAAAACATCGGTTGGATCAAACCATAATTGTTATATCAGTAAAAAAAAAATCAATAGAATTACTCGCAATTTATTTATTTCTATATTTTATTGCGTGTAGAACACTCGTACTGCTGTGAGAAAAGGAAATTTTTGGTAGATGATGCCGGTCGCGATTTAAATATTGCTCTCCAAGCCATTGTAAGGGATAGCTCGCCACACGAAATATTTCTTCGCAAGCTATGACTGCTTAATATGTTTGAAAATCTCTCTCCCAGCAACCGTAGAATATTCCTGTTCGGGAAGCTAGACTTCATCACCCCGTTTCCTGTGATCGAAATTAATCCGCTTCCGTTCGGACGATCGACTTGATTAGCTTATCGCACGATTCAGAATCAACAAAACAGTCCTGCTAGATTTTTAGTTGTTCGAAGTACGATTGTAGACGCCATTTTTCAGATGGAGAAGTTGTTTTGACGTTTTGAACGTTTTGACGTTTTTGTGATGTTTTTCGGTTTGGACTTACTGGCTGACGAAAGAATGGCAGCATTTATTAATTTAGAAAACTTTGCGAGCAGTGTGGATTTTTGCGATACACAAGCAAAATTTCGATGGGTTGCTACCCTTGCTCCAATGCCGTTTTCACCAGCGATAAGCAAATATCAAACTAAAAGAGTAGACATGATGATTGATTAGGTCGAATGGAACATAGCTTACTCAACGAATCTGTACTCTAATTTCCAAAAAGTTTGCTTGCAATTGCAACGCAATCAATTTAATTACATTAAGGTATTTTTTTTTGCGAATTTTCAGAGTTATGCGGGTTTTTTATGCGAAGTTTCAGAGCTATGCGGTTTTTCAATGCGATTTTTTTATGCTGTTTTTGATGCGGTACGTAAACTCGCGTAAAAAAAGACTTCAGTGTAAGACTAAGATGGTGATGAGGATTTTATTTCGAGTTTTAACGATTTTTTTAAAGTTGATATCCGTGTTTTAGTCCGTTTACGAATTTGAAAACAGTCGGAATTATAAACACAGGACAAGTTGAGTGAGTTGATGATAAATAAAAAATGTTTGCTTGCATGTTTGAGTGTTTTGCAATTATTGTTATGTTTCGCAGTGCGGTATAATGAAAATGTTGAAGTTCAATGTTTGCACCAGGAAACTTTCAGGTGAGGTAATTTGCAAATAATAAATCACTGATGGTTAGCAGTTTTTATCACGGATGATTAAATAAATTAGTTGAACTTTTTCCCATTATCCGATGGAAAAACATACTCAAAATAGGACTGCCCAGGTAGCCAGTAAGCACTAATAATGGCATTAAAATAGCCTTTTATAAGCACCTAAAATACTTGTAGCAGAATATCTGCAATCTGAAAACTGTTGTCAATTAATCAGAACTCAACTTTAAGAATGCACACTGCCATAAATAAGCATTATCTATGAATAGTCGTATATTTTGCCAAAGTCGGTCTTAATTCAGTCTCAAGTGCGATTGAAATGCCACTTAGCGATTATTTGGTGTCATAATGCGGCATCAGTATGTGCTTATTGGTTACCGGGGAGATAAAATGAATATAACGAAATACGAAAATAAGAAGTGTATCGAAAAGTAGTTAGCAACATTGATTATTGAATAAAAAAGCGAAAAAAAAACATATTTTGACATCAGTTTTCGATATATTGTAGAAAAATTACATTTTTATGCATTTCACTGATTATATTGAAGAAAATCCTAGTTTCTGTGAAACGCTCGCACTTTGGACTTGACATTCTTCATTAAATTCTGCACAGTTACTTTTGTGATTTCCCTGGTGGCAGCTGTCCAGTTTTTTTTTGAACTCCTGCATGTTTTGGGACACTGTACCTTCCTTCCGAAAGTGCCGCTTGACAATTGCCCAATACCTTTCAATTGGCCGAAGATCCGGGCAGTTCGGTGGGTTGATGTCCTTTTCCACGAATTGTACATTATTTTTTGACAACCACTGTAGAACGGAGTTGGCGTAGTGGGCTGAAGCCAAATCCGGCCAGATGAAAGGAGAAGCCTTATGCTTTCTGTACAGTGGCAGCATTCTCTTCTTCAAACATTATTCCTCGTACACCTTGGGGATAATTGTGCCCTTCGTGAAGAAAATCGACGACCGCAAACCACAGGTACAAATTGCTTGCCAGACCAACACCTTCTGCCCAAACTTTTCCATCGCCACCGTGGTGTCAGCGTCGTCCAGGTCCTGGTACACCGATTTCGTATAATAGTTTTGGCCTGAACTTGCTGTACCAGGGACTTTTCCGGCACCTTCTGTTTCTTGTACGTTTCCAGGGAGTTCCGAACTTTGTTCCGTTGAATCATCCCGATGCTGGTGTTGAACTGCTTGGCCTAATCCCGCGTCGATGCCGATGGGTTTTTCCTGATGTACTGAACCACCTTTAAGTCCCGGCCGGGCTGGCTGGGACCCGTTTTCCTACCCGATCGGGGCAAATCCTTCATGGAAAGGGTCTCGCCGAACTTCTCGATAATATTTTTGACACTGGTGTGGTGCACTTTCACCCGTTTTGCAATTTCGTTGTACGTGACACCACTTTCTGAACACCAAGTGTGCAGAATTTTCTTTCGCGTTTCCGGATCAATTCGACTCATCATTGAAACGATAAACCGTTCCGAAACCAATCGATTGCGCAGCTATTATTGATATGTAAACAAACATGTCACCGCAAAACACGCTGCAAAAAATTAAACCATTCCAGAGTAATAACCGTTTGAATGTTGCTAACTACTTATCGATACACTCCTTATTTTTGTTGCAACATGATAGGCTAAAGTTGTCGCAACAGGAAAGTAGTATCACTCCGGTAATCTAAAACCGCACGTGAAAAATTACCAAGCCTTTTCCCTACTTTTCGAATTTCTCTTCGATCCTCCGGCTGACAAATGATGTGAGATTTAGTTGAGTCTCTGTTGTCTATATTTCTTATCCAATGTGTCCTCGATAGCATCTTTAATTAAAGTTGTTTTTTTTTCGAAATTTCTATCTTCTTTACATTTACAATTCAAGTAAACTACCAGAAAATGCTAAGTCAGTTGACATAGAATTTTCAATTGTTTTCTAGCTTGGTGGGCAGTAGAAAGTTGGGGAACCACTGATCTAAATTATTATAATTGCTACCATTGAGATGTTTGGTTTTAATATTAAAATTTACTATTGGTTTGCAAATCACTTCTACCCGGGTAGCATCATTAATCCTTACTGGTATTCCACCTAAAATTTATGACCGACCCCAATAACTCTTATTGTCATTTCATATAAACGATATTGACAAATCGGATAGTTCTTATTCTAATTTCTAAAAAAACGTTTGCCGAGCTTCATGGAAAAATATATGTTTATTCTGGTTACATCTACGTGTTTCATTAGATCGGTGCATATATATTTTATCATCAACTTACTACTGTTCTAATAACCTTGTCCTCTACCGCAGGGTTTCTGTGATATCTGTTGTAAATTGCAAGCGTATGTGGTATAAATTGCACTTCCAAACTAAAATATTCCTAAAATAAATATTGTTTCAAGTGTCGCAGGATAGTAGAACAACAGAATGTGTGTAAAGTTTCACGTGCACAAACAAGTACTAATACCGACGATGCCGAAAGCCACCATCAAGCATGCAACCATCTTCTTCCAAGTTGTCAAACCACCCGAAATCCATGTTTTTGGAGACATAGTAATTAAGCCAAGGCTTCGTCACGTTCTGCCTGCCATCCAACCATCATCTGCTGAACGCTGATGAAATTCGCAAGCCCCCCACAATCTGTGTGCCAATAAATTCCTATTTCCATCACCGTCATTCGTGTTCCTTCACCCAACTATCTATCTCAGCTAACATCCCTAAAATCTGATTAAACCGTTCCATTTGGTGTATCTTTCACTCATCGTGTAGCAAACGGTGAAATGCTGTAGGTAAACTTTCGCCTGGAATCAACTTCCTTCATGAATAATGCAGTGCTGTTCTTTGACGTTAGAACCGGTTCCGATACCCAACGCCTACTGCCACGACGAAACGTTCTGCATAATCTACATGAAGCTCCGTTACACACACAAAACACCAAACTGCTCCATCGAATCATCTGAGCGTAGCATGAAAAGACTGACTGACGGAAAAGTTGAATTCGATTGCAGTTTCTTGGCTTCGGAAAGTGATTCCTTCAAATGGTTAACCGATAACCAATAACTTGAGATGAAAGAGTAACCCGCACAGAAGCAGAGCAGTCTTGAGTCACATGCGAGGCTTGTTCGTTATGTAAACATTCTGACTCCCGAAAGCATGTTTGTTCTTCCTTGTTCCATTTTATAATGGAATGTTATAGCAAAAATTATGCATGTTATGAAAAAAATAAAACAGCCTGTCCAAAATTGTTTCTGTTCCACCTACCTAGCAACAATCAGAGCAAACATGGAAACAATCATACAACAGTACAAATGCAAATGTCGTGCAACTGCCGACAAATTGCTGCAGACATTGTTTCACCCCACAATCATCGTCGTTCCATTGTAGCTTTTTCCGGGTTCCGGCTCCGGTTAGATGATGCTCGGTTTGTCAGAACAAAAATCCGGTAACTATCCTAACCCAGGTCATGCGGAGCAAATTGCTGTCTGCTTGCAATTTCAGATCATCACCGAAATAACCGCTGTTGGGTTTCTCATTGCACCTCAGTCAAGGAGCCACCAGCGCTTGAACAGCCGACACAAACCCTCAGTGAAATAAATGGGAATCCAAAACCTGCATCGCCGAACCTGCATACAAATGGGTACTTGATTTCCCGGCACTAGTCGTCTTGCTTTATACAAACGTATTCCGTTTTTTTCTCGAGAAAGTTGAAAAGAAAAGCGAAGTATGTACACACAATTGCATCTCGCTCTGTTTGCTCGGAGGCTGCTGAGGCTGCGTTGGGCAATCCTTTTCACAGCCACCACAATCCAGGATCCCGGTTTACACATATTTGACCATGAGCAGCACGTAGGTTTCCGTTCTGGATGCTACACCTGCTCTGACTGCGGTAGAACTCAGTGCGGCATCCAATTTATTTCACCTCCGAATAAAAAGACACCCGAAAAACCTGCCCACTCAAAACGAAAATGAGGCCAGTTCTAGTAATACCAAGCGAACTCGACTGCGTACGCTACGACAAACGGCAAGCTCGACAAACATTCACAATTTACATACATTTTACCACTCAGACCGGATCTTCGGCTCTTGACAATCGTCAGCTGTAAGCTTTCTTTTTTTGTTGCTGTTGCTTCCGGACTGAAAGGCAACAACGACTTCCGGAAACTTACTTACTATCGCAGTGCATCGTTTCACCAAACAACCGTGGACGAAGGGTAGGAAGCTCCGGAGACAGCAGTTTGTGTGTGTCAAAAATCGGATTGCCCAGTTGGTTGTGCTTTCGTGTTGTACACCGGAACTGACACCGGAATGTGGTCATAATTTGTTTTTTTCCATAGATTTTTTTTTACAATGTTTCAGATTTTAATTTGGGTGGTCGGAGCGCTGGAAAATTCAGCTGAATTCTATTCGTTCTACTGCCCACCATGTTGAAAAAAAATTAATAAAATCTGGCAACCAATTTATCATCGTTGCAGTTAAAATCTCGTATATCATTACCCAATCGGCGATTCAAAGAGAGATTCGATTGGTCGGAAATAGTCTCGATAAGTTTTTGTGTTCGACAAACTAAAACAGTTCGTTGTGTTTATTATTTTTGCTAGTATTTGGTTCTATGATTGTTAGAAAAACTCGCAAGCCGCTCTACGCAGTAATAATTAAACGATATCTCAGCACGGTAACCAAAACTACATTGAATCTTTGACAAAATATAAGGAAGGAATCATAGACATACATTTATTCATTTTTCATCAACTTTATCAACTTGTCTTGTAGTTGTGAATCTGGCTTTCTCGAATTCGTAGGGGGTACCAAAATTTAAGAATTTCTAAATTTAGGGCCATCGCCCAAGTACCATGCGCACGTGTGTTTTCAGGGTAATTTTCGATGGAAAATTGAAAAATTTTCCAAAACCAAAAACATACAATCCTTAGAATATCTTTTATGTATCTGCAGGGTGGAAATGATTGGAAATTCGGAGGATTTTCCGAGTGAAAAATGAATATTTTTGTGATCTTTCACAACTATCTGGAAAAAATGGTGCTTGGACGATGGCCTTTAAGACATCACCAAATCCTGAAATAGGAAAATTTTAAATAAGCGCAGATCACCATCTTCAGTTCGTCCTTAGGCTAGACAGTACCGTAGTGAGGGTGAGGCGATTTAGGCGACCACCTCGGGCGCCAAAATCCAGGGGGCGCCAACCATGATGGAATTTGTAAAAATTTATTGTACAATTAATTTATGAAAACATTAATTTCTTGCGGTTACTTCTGGGAAACTATTTAAATCAGGTTCAGCTTCACATTAGTATTATACTGCGAAGAATAAGAAATATCTGTACTGATATTAAATCCACTGATGTCGCACGTTTTCACATAGGACTGCTCTTTAAATTCTATATAGGAATGCGAATTCAAAACATGAAAAAAAAGTGCAAATCGTGGTCAGGTCGTATCGATTCAAATAGATGAAACTATATAACTATAACGCAAAAGCAGTTTCCTCCGTTACTGCTTGATGAATCTTCCAGAAAAAAAATCATCAGTTTGTTGAGGAAACTATTCCAAACAAATTGATATTCGTTCTTTGGATTTCCATTCAACTACTACGAAGAAAACTGCTTTTGAGTTTTGCCACAATGGACGTTTTTTGACGTGAATACGTCTTACTTTACTATAGGGCTCCTTTTCAAAATCCGCCCTATGGAATAATGGGTAGAACTTAATAGTAAATATCTCGAGTTGTACTAAACGCAACAATAAAATTCTTTCACCTTTCATCAGAAATATGATCAGCAATTTTTGATTAAATTTTTAATGATATGAGATAACCATGAACAATTTAAAAGTTTCGTTTTTCGGAAATCTTGTGCGTTAGACGGAACTGGACGTCGTGTTAATGATTTTCCACCAACAGCAACAGAAAATAGACCTTCTGCGTGGTATGAAGCCTCAAATGCACAGGACGCTTTTGGGATGTCGTGCTGAACAGTCGCCTTTTCAACCAGCAGCAGCAACAACAGATTATAAGTAAACGTATTCAGTTTCCGAATACTGGAATTGGATTCGGGCACCGAGTTCTGGGTTGGATTCTAGAGCTGAATTTTGAATTTAGTTTCCGGGTTAAAATTTAGTTTAAGAATTCACTAAAGTTGTTTTTTGACTAGGAACTGAATTTAGTTCCTTGATTTATGATCGCAATTTGAATCCAGAATTCTTATTAAGAAATTCGATTTCAGGCTTCTGGAAGAAAATTCGTAATATGATTTTTAGATCGGGACTGTGGAACTGAATTTCAGCTCTGCACTCCGAACCAGCATTTGTCACCAGTCTTTTGAAACATAATTTACTCCTGAGTTCAGTTTGAAAAATTCAATCTCTAATGCTGAATCAAAATTCGTTTCCAGAATTCTGGTTCAGAACTCAGAACCAAAAATAAAATTAAATTCAGGGCTTGTGTTCTGGAAGTAGATTTTGGAACAGAATTCATTACTTAGGTTCGGAATTCAGTTCTAGAATAAAATTTGGAACCTGGATTCTAAAAAATTCGTGCAAGTCCAGAATACTAGAACAAATCTCATGAGCTGAATTGTTGATCTAGATTCAGAGCCTGAATTCGGAGCTAGATTCCGAATTTAGCTCTTAAATTCAGTTCCAGTTTATTATCCAGTCCAGAATTCAATTTTTTGGTGTAGATAAAGCAAAAAGTACTCATCAGGTGTAAACATCGGATAAATTTCACAACCTTAAAAAATTTCCCAAAGAACTGTGCGAAGTTTTCCTCCAAAGATTATGTAAAACTATAAAAAAATATAACGATAACATTGTTTTGTGTCGTCAATAAGTGATACTTGAGTATAGATGCACTGTTTCAATTCGGGAAGCCAAACAGTAAAATTTATAAAAATTCACACAATCAGTCAACTAGAAGAACGAATCATGTCAGTTTTACTAATATTCACGTCCTTTAGTTATGTCTCTGACATTACCCTCCCGCCTTTTTCTATTGTTGGTCTGAGTGCAAGTTTTAAATCTTGAATGCAGCTCGAAAGCGAATTTTTTATCTATAGAACTGAGTGTCTTTAAAACTGTCTATCAGTTGGAGAAAACGTAAATTCGTTTACCACAGATTCTCTGCTGAAGTGCAAAAATTTCTGCTTGGAAATATAGTACTGTACAGTATCCAATCATCGAATGAGACTGCTCTAATTTCATTTCGAGACAGTAAACACCAGTGCAAGCACGACCATCCAGCAGAGAACCGTCCGTATAGCAAACTATGTATTGATTTGGCTGTCGTTCCAAATGTCCAAATAAAAAATTGGAATGATGATCTCACACTGAATATTTTGAAAGGAAAATTGCATGTGAGAATTAGGTCACACAGTGATTTTTTGGCAATAAACAAGAATAAGCATACGATACTACTTTGCATAGAAACCGTCATTATACTAAGAACATTTACCTGTTTCAATTTTGTGTTCCTGCTTAATATTTATTGAAAGTAAATTGCAAAAGGAGTTTAATCCACAAATCCACACTTAAGATTCAGTAAACACTGAAAAAAACTGAGTGTTACTTTTAAGTTTGGCAATCGCCAATTTTTGTCGATTATTTTGAACGGAAAGTTTAATTTGTGTGAAGTAAACCGATGACTACTGAAAAACTAGAAGGCATTATAGCCTAAAACGTTGTTAAATACGCACTCTGTACATTTTCCGAATCTCATCGAGCTAAGTCGAAAAGTATATGATACTACACTGCTAAAAATCGACACCTTTTTTCAAATGTGCCTTTCTCTAAATACATTTCAAATTCTAGATTTACTAGGACGCTTCAATTGTGCTTCATAAGCTTAGCGCATAAATGTTAAGTGTGTCGTCAAATTGCTCAATCATATCTCAGTACATTTTAATCTTAAGTGTGGATTTGTTATTATCGAAAGCTTCGAACATATGACTAAGGTGTGTAGCCTTATGACATAGATAAATGTCATTACATGTCAGTTTGCAGTGCTGTATTGATGTATATATGCTTTCTCAATTATTTATATATGTTTTCTCAATAATCATTACATTCTAGTTTTCTATTCAGTTTTCTAGTATTAACATATCTCAGAAAGTCTACACAGTAAGTATCGGTGCCTTTTCGAAACAGAGTACGAGCAAGCGAAAGATTGTTTTTGTTTATTTTCACCTCATGCACCTTCATGCGAGGTGAAAAACATAAACTATCATAAAATGTTTGAGCTTTCAGCTAACGGAATTATGTATTGCTAAAAAATACCGTCCGATTCTTTGAAGGTGATTGTGTAAGTTGGTGACAACGAAAAGACATCGAAATCATAAAATTATATAAAATATGTAATTCAATATACCTTAATAAACTATATTCAGCAAACTATTAAGAGCCCAATATCCAAATTATACCATTTCAATTTCAAATTGCTTTGCATTTCGTATGAAAATGTGTTCTACATGAGAATTATTTATAAATCTGTTAAAATCTTAGCTTTTTCATCAGTTCATATGCTTTTGTATGACAATTCGACTGTAAGTGTCAGGCGAATCGAATACTAAATGTTAAACATTTGGAATTAATCAGCTGTTTGATGGATGGAATTTAAATGTTTTACCAAAAAAATATAATATGATTTCATTTGAATTTGAAGAGACTTACACTTAAAATTAAAGTGTCGAGACAAATGCGCCGAAATTAAGTGCAAAACACTTCGGTCCAAGCAGTCGTTTTTTATCAGTGTAGGGAGGTCCGGGGTTCAAAGCTTTCCCAGAAACTTGCTAAGATTTCTATAGAAACAGGCCAAAACTTGCAATGCAAAAAAAAAAAAATAGAATGTTCAAATCAAGAATCTCAATGATCACTAGTAATGTGTAATCATTAACTTGATACACAGAAGATCAGTAATGATAAAGAGACTTCATAAGCGTGTAATTGAATACAATATAACTTTTCCAGTTCGTGCTCGCAACGCATCCGAAGCAGTCCAAAATTTCTTACGGTCGCGACGACAGAAACAAAGACAATACAGTGCAGTGAACAATAGAGTGTACGAAATGGGCAAATACGATTTAACAAAGCCTGAAACTTGGCCTACAAGGCCAAATTCAATTTGTATTGATTTCAAGCGCTGCAAAGTTAGACCTGCAGCAACCGAAATTGAAATCTGGCTTAAGGAACGAATGCATCTAAACGTTAATGATGTTAGTGAGATTCAATTCAACAAGGCGTCGAACTGTGTGTACATTATGTTTGAACGTGAAAAAGATGCAATTGCATTTGCTTCGGTTAATAACGGGGTGCACAGTATTGATCATGACAATGTTAAATATAAAATCCCTGTGTACATGGTGGACAATGCCATAGAAGTACGCGTGCATGACCTTCCCCCGCAGACCAGCGAGGGGTATGTTCGGGAATGTATGTCGCAGTACGGTGAAGTTCTTTCCATCGAAAAGGAAGTATGGCGGAATTTTTTCCCGGGTATCCGGAATGGCGTGCGAGTGGTACGTATGCAACTACGTAAAGCAATTCCATCTTACATCATTTGTGGTCAAGACGGGATACATCCGTGTAAAACGTTGATTACGTATGAAAATCAATTGGTTACATGTCAGTTTTGTGAACAACCTGCACACTACGGCAAACCTTGCACTGAAACTGCGAAAACAAACAAAACAAACAAAAACAAGGACAACCGCTCAACAACGGAAACTAGTGAAGGCAGTGCTCCTGTTTCAAAAACACCTTCACCATCTAACCAACTATCAACTGCAATCAATGTACAAAGCGCATCTGCGGCAACTGCAAATGAACCCAATACGGCGATCAACAACGAAAACAAGGAAACGGAAACCGCTCACAACTCCAACGATATAGCAATGGATGATACGAGCAACGGACAAAACGACCTCCAATCATCGCTAGAAGGAAATGGAAGCTCCTCTCCCCCTAGAAGAAGGGTGACAACGAGATCCAACAATAAAAAAATAATTTTATGTAACAAAAACATGGGTAAATCGGCCACGTAAAGCTATACGCAAATTGGCCTGAATAAAAATTGTTGAAAAAAAAAAAAATATAACTTTTGCTTTTTGTCTACATATCCCGCGTGTCCGTATGAAAATTAAATAAAAAATCATTTCCACTTAGTATAGAATTATCACATAATTACAATCATGTAGACTTCATCTATTATACTATCTATATTTTCAAACGGGCAAAATTTATTTCTCGAATTTTGAAGCGAGTGAAAATTTTTCGCGTCCGACGCACACGCCTGCTGTGATCAGACTACTGCCTGTAAAAATGACACTTCTTTCGCTTTATGTAATGTCGTTTTCGCTTGAGAAAACTGAAACTGACCCAGGGTAGTTTCATCAAGCAAACATTTTTCACGAGACTGTGTTGGTTACGCACTTAGCAACGGCGATTTGAGCAAACCTGATATAAAAACCATTTTCGAAACTGACTCGATTTTCAGTTCAACAACATCAAAACTAGCTTCAAACAAACGGTTTGACAGCAGTTAGGGTGGAAACTGGGTTAGGTTTGGCATCAAGCAAAAACGACAGTAGTGAACATTCGCTTTTTTCTATGAATGTTTTTTTTCCTTTCTCAAAGTAAGGGAAGTTTTATTAAGCGCCCATGCTAAAACGTCCCCTCTTCTGAACGAAAGTTTTATCACAAACACTATCTTTTTGTACGATCTATGCAAGTTTGACAGTTGTCATCTGCTGCAAACTGTGAATTCGACCTTTTCGATTTCGATTTTTTTTCAGCAGAAAACACTTGTTTTAGTAACTAACTTTTAGCATAGCTTATGTCTCAATTCACGATTTAATCGTGCAAAAATACAAAGCTTTGATTTTTTCATAACGGTCACTCTGTGGACATTATGCCCCATCCTTCGATTTAATATAATATTATATATTTTTATAACGATTATTAAATGTAAAATGTAGCATTGGGATGAACAAAAATATTAGAGTGGAACAAATAAATATTTCTTTTTCTACTGTTTTTTTGTATTTTGTATATTTTTTTTTGTATTTTTTGTATTTTTTTATTATGATATGTTATGACGCATTTATACGGCTGCAGGGACCTTTTAAAGGCAAATAACAAAAAACAATTGAGCATTTAATCGCTTCGAAAAATGTATTTTTATCAATCAATTTCCATCACTTCTACCAGAATCATTAAACACTATCTATCTTTGCCGTATTGCAAGATAATACCCACATTTTCGAATAATTATAACACTTTACCCATAGTCCAGAAAAATTATACCATTACACTCCCAGAAAACCGAGGTCTCATTAAGCCTACCCGAGCCGCTTCGAATCACCGGAAACTTTTTCAGGGCAAATCAATGACAGATCCACGGTTGGAAGATGGTTTGTGTGCTTGAACCAAGCAGAACTCCACAGTGATTATTTTTTTCATCAATCAACCTTGAGAGTCGATGTAAATACTATTCCCTAAAGTTGACCGCAAAAGCTCCGTGTTACTTTGAAAATATTGATTGATGTAAAATAGTGACCCAAGGTAACCCACTGTGCCAAATTGGAACCAACCGAGAGACAAGCTACAACGTTGCACTTTCCTTTTATCCACATGCCCATTGCAATGCCAAAGCAAAGAAAGCATCGGGTGTAACAAAACAAATTTACATTTTATCTCTAGCGATAGGAAGCTATTTCTTACCGCCCTCGATTTTCCTCGATTCTAGTCCCCATTCGAGGCTAAGTCGGTTCACCGAGAAGGTAAGAGGCGACTAGCCAGCCACCAGTCAGAATTTACAGGAATAGATTCTGTGGTTTCCGTCTATCCGGTTTAAGCTTCCACAGTTGGATACGTATCCCAAGCTTCGCAAGAGCATTTTTTTTCTGGCTTTTTCTTCTTCCGAACGACAACTGGCGTGGGTGAAGAACGGCGAGTCAGGTGAATGCGACGACGAACAACTAAATCGGCTAATGCTGATGTCGGCCGGACTAAGGGAATGTATTTTTCATTGTCCCCATTGGATCCTGCTGTAACTGGTCGTTGTAAAGTGCGGAGGACTTCTGCCTGCTGCCTGCCGGATCTCTCTATGCCATGACATCATTCTTGCTCGCTTCGTTCGAGTGAAAATCTTCCGAAGCAAACTACCTACTTCTGGAGAAACACGTGTTTCGTTTACTTTTGCCATGTCACTTTGTTAGAATTGAATTTATTAGTTGGTATATGCCAAGGGGAAGCTTGCGAAGAAAAATACGTTACTGTCGTTACAATTCTCCGAAGTGAATTGCCAAGAAAATGTACGGAAGCTGTAAAGTTTATCTTTGGAATTTTCTTCCGTCGCTGGGAATCATGTCTGACATGATGTCTAGATGCACAGAATATGCACGGAAATTTTCACCTAAATCGAATTACAAAGTAAACAGAAGAGAGCATACAAGTTCTTTTTTGAAATTGTACTCGTTGAAGTGTATTAATTCAAGAGTTCGAACGTTAATTGGAAACATGAAAAGCTATGTTCTATGTTTTAATCCTAACATATTGGGGAATCTTGAATCGTTGATTTTGAACATGGTTGCATTTTTTGGGTACACATTGAGAAGTAAATCGCTCCAATAACGCGCAGTAATACTCGTTGTTGATATTTTTTTCCTTTTACGAAGTAGTCCATCCGATTTCGCATCACCATAGCTAAACAAGCTAACGAAGTGTGCTCGCATTTGTGTTTTTTACTCTAAAGTCTGTGTGCGGGGCTGCCTACCCAAGTAGCCAATAGGCATTATAAGCAGTTCGTGAACAGCTTCTGCTGCGGCTCTACGGCAGTCCGGTAGAGCATTAACTTCACCTACCTAAAAACAGCTTTTGTACGGCTATTTTACGGCTGTACCACTTCAATCTGACAACTCAAATGTGTGAAATTTGCATTGGCAGCACTGATGAAAACAGTGGCATTGAAGTGGCATTTGGAATGCCCAATTAATGCAATCCTACTTTTTAATATTACGGCACCGAAAATCATAAAAAAACATTTGATTTTGTTTATGGTATGATTCCGGTTATTATTATTTCATGTTTCTATCATGGCAGAATACCTCCATTATTGTCACATCATCAATCATCCAACTCACAGAGTACATATTTTCATTTATTTTTCCACATTTATGTCAAAGTTTCTCTCGAACGTTGTCCTCCAAAGCTTAGAAACGGGATTTGCACCTAGTTGCCTCTGATACCAATTGCTAATCATGACGCTGTTACCCGATGATCTGTGAATGATATGCAGAAACGACAAATTTCTGCTCCATCTGAACTGAGCTTTCCATATCAGTATTTTCTATCTCCTATTCTATAAAACAAACTCTCAACACAAATACTTAGATATGCACAACACAAATACTTAGAAGTTTTTGAAGAAAACTGCAGCAAAAAAATCAATCGTTTTCTCGATTGGCCAACTTCACGGTCGTCAACGATATACGGGTAAAGGAATTACCGTTTGTCTTCAAATCATGGATTACTTTTTTGATCGCCAGTTGCTTCTTCTTTGTTCGTGAACTGGCACAGGACGAAAATTTGCTAACCAGGAAACGGCACAACGGAAGATTCCGTTCAGTAAATTCGAGGCAGTGATTAACGCATTTTATCAAACCGTTCTTCATTCGGACCCCGAGTTTTCAATGATTGAATGAAAATCCTTTTTACATCGTTGCTTGAGAAATGCGAAACAAAGATTTTCCGATATTGGTGGCACACGGAAACCATCTGCACGTAAGCGCAAAACTATCAAGGAATTAAATCAGCTGGACAAAGAGTCTCAAGAGGATAAGCATACAGGCGGAAGATCTGTTGAATTCTCTGGTCAAATCTGGACTGTGGAATACGCTGTCGTAGAGTGATCATTCAGACGATCAACTTTTTATTATTATTCAATGAATTTTTAAAAACAACCGAAATCGTTATATTACTTTATTTTGTTGCATATAAAAATAAACACAAACATTTGTTTTTCATATTTTTTTATTCTTGTTTATATATTTGCATTTGGAAGAGTGTGATGAAGTGGTACAAAGACTGTTCTATTGTTAATAGGGATAGGCACAAGTTTACAAAAGATTTCTGCAATAGTATACAACTGACAAGTCATGAAATCATTATCATTATATGTGCACATCACATTCAGGTGGCATGATTGAAGTGGGATTTGGAACAAGTCAATAGCTTTTACGAGTTCTTTTCCTACTATTCCTTCTGAAGTTGCATGAACCATTGCAACCACGGTTTTACTTGTGGTGAGAAACCATTTATCAGCGAAACTATTCAATAATGTAAATCCATTGTATATGATTATGCGCAAAAACGCTGTTGCGTCTTCCTTAGATTGAAGTTGAAGCAAAGGATATTTCATCAGCTTGACTTTATTATAACTGTGGCGATGTTTTTCGGTAACTCGATTTATGATCTGATTTAATGATAATCTGCCAGATCGCACAAGACTTTTAATTTGAAACAAATGACTTTCGAAAGGATACGATGATAATGTTATCAATGTTCCAAATCGTCGTACTTCGTCTACAATATGTACAAGATTATGTTGGTTACTGGTAACAAATTTAAAACACTTTTCAAAGCATTTAACAAATGTTTCAAAGAGCATTTGAGCATCCGATAAGTACTTTTTGTAACATTCAGACGAACAAATAGTAACAGCACAAAATAAATTTATGAAGTTTTCATAGTGCTCATCATTGATGAATTCTGACATAATGCCAATACCAATAATGTAGTTTAAGAAAGTGGAACACTCTGAAGCTTTCCAATGGCTTAAGTATTGTAATCCGCGTACCTGACGATGAATTTCTAATGGTAATTTGATGCTGCTCAAAAACTTATCGAAGGTTGATGTTGTATCGCTTGACCACTTTTTATGATGCATATGGCCATCTTTGTATAAACTAAGCAATTTTTTTTGTTATACCAAGATGCAGCAAGTGTAACGAATCGCTAATGATAACGTCTTCTACTATATCTATAGGTAATAACAAAAGAGGAGTATTTACATTGATGATCTTCAATTTTCCATTCTCGCGAGTTTTATAAGTTTGATAATGTCCTTCATAAATTTTATTGCGAAATTCAGAATCTGAACGTCTAGATGCAATTGTTGTAGGATATGTGTTCATGTGTAAATCCTTATGATATTCTCCAACAATGGTGCATTTCAAGCATCCGTGGAAAGCATTGAAATTGACAGTACCTATAAGATAGCTAGAAAATCAATTGAAATAATTGCCATGCCAACTGTTCAACCTTTTATGAATGCCCGCGCTGGTGAATCACAGATAAATGCTCTAATGTTAACACGTAATAGATGGTCGTTAATGAAAATACCCGTATTCAAAATAGGCAATGCTTCATTGACAAATGGTGCTAAATATTCTTCCACACGTTTTGGCTTAGTTTTACCATAAAAAATACCAATAATCAATGGATTCACACTTGGTTCTTCATGTATGTTAAATAAAATAGGCCATACTTGGTCGGTTCCATTATTAAATCGCGGTAAACCATCAATTTTAATGTTAATTATTCGCGAAGTTTCAACGTTGAAAAAAACATTACGAAGACATATTTCTGCGAAATAAATGTTTTCATTAGATGAAATGTTTGATTTCTAAGCTTAAATTTTTTTTACCCAAACCTTGATGCCAATATTGTCCGCCTTGTGTTTCAGTAATGGTAGCGGATTTTCGAGGAGTTTCAAGTTAGTATCGTGGGTGCTTGGGAAGCTTGTAGTCATATTGTGACAGATGTGACAAAAGAGGTTTTAATGCTAAATGCGTTATTTTATATTCCAAACTCCATTGATGTATGAAAGATGTGAGATATGAGCATGCCTCCTCATTTTCATCTTCATCTGATTCACCATCAGGACTGTAATAATTACATTTTGAAGCTGATTCCCATTCATTGTCTTCAGTATCCAAGGCAATATCATTACTTGTCAAAGTAGTCAACGTGATACGAGCATTTCTTGTCGAATTTACGGAAGCTTGCTGCATATTACCTAGAACAGAATCAGAATTCTCATCTTTGAATGCAATATTTTTAGTGTACGAATGTTTCAGTTGATCGCGTAAAGTTGATACGTCCATTTCACTATATCGCTTTACATTTCGATAATAAGAACCACTTCTGACAATATTTTCCCATTTTTTTGAGGCACTCATTTTCGTATACTTTTTCCACGTACACCTGTTTGACCTGTAATGTTCTTGCTATATTTTGACATATTTAATCTGCAAAATGCATTCGAAATGCTTGTATAAGATTGATGTGCGGCTAATTTTAATGGTTGTTTTATTCTTGGGGTTGATAATGCTTTTATGCAGCTGGTGTGCATTCTAAAATCTGATATCTGACCGACTTATAACAGATTAGCTCTCAGATTGCTAATATATGGCAAGGAGAATTGGCTATACCCATAAAAGGCTATTTTACTGCCAATATAATTGCTTACTGGTTTCCTGGGTAGCTGCCTAGGTATTTAATGTGGCATTGGCTTTTTTGTCCTGCATCGGAGGATCTTCCGCATCATACTTCATTGGCTATGTAGTTTCGCTCACTATGAAACTTTCGAAGCCTGATTTGCAAGGAGTACTCTATAGAAGTGTTCGCCATATAATATTCAACACGTAATATAGCAAACAAATTACCTTTTTATAATGTTCAGTAATTTTTTAAAAGTTTGGATTTTCTACTGGGACCAAAATTCTTATAGCACTGGAAATCTACCCACGCAGTTTTTCTAAGTGCACGTGACCGTTAAATGACAAGACAAAAACGAGAGAAATTTCTAATCGACCCACACAAGTTTCACTGCACATTGAACGCACATGAAAACTTATCTAACATTATGTTTTCAATATCGAGTCCTGATCATTCAGTCAAGTTGTTTCTGCAATACTTTTACGAACAAAACCCGCAGGTGTTGGCGAAAGCATTTCCCATCCCGAGATAGGCAGAGAGAGAGAGAAAGAGGAAATAAAAAGCTAAAGCGTGCCTTGCCTGCATCAGCATCAGTCGTGCAATTGAATATGATGTTATTTCCACTATTTCCTGTACGTTAGCTAGACTTTCACCGTCGGGTCTATTTCCCGGTGCTAACGGGGCAATCTTCGACGATGCACTGAACGACCAGTCGTGAACCCCTTACAGAGGAAACAGTGTGGTTCTGATAGACTTCGAAAAATCGGAAATTTGATATTTTCTCAACGTATATTTTCCGTATCAAAATTCTTCAGCGAATGTTAGGATCTAATTTCGATGATTCCTGTCCCCGATTTTCAATTCCGAAAGCATCGTTCCTTGAAAGTTCACGCGACATTCAGGGATTTTAATTAAATTTGTTAAACTTATTTTCTGATAGAAAACAAAATCACATCACTCCTCGTTTTATGATTCCGAAAGGACCAGAAGAGGTGGCCAGAAAACTCCGAAATACATTGATATTCCATATGGACGTTAATGTGGAGAGAATAAATATAAAATTATTCTACAAATACGGCTTCTCTTCAAGCATGAAGTAGTTATTTCCTTTTGGCATTGAAATGCCCTACTCTTTACTGTCATAATTTTGAACGCTTATTCGTCAACAAGTGGATGCCATTTTCCGTCTGCTGCACACCATGTTCACTTGTGTATATTGAATACCAATTAGCTTTTGATTTCTATTCTTCGCACGGAAAGAAATCCGTTACTGCTGCTATGATTGGAAAATCATGAAACCAATCATTTTAACTTATCATGAAACGGAGGATATGCAAAAAATAGTTTCTCGCTGCTTGAAGATAACGGTGCCGGTCGACATCATTCGTTTAGTGCCGAAGGATATAGATGTGACCAATCTGACGTTTGTATCGTTCAAAGTTGGACTTGATCCATCGTGATGCTTCCGTTTAGCCGGATGGAATATTGTTCCGTGAATTTGTCGAGTTATCAAAAAACCAAAGGACACCGAGCCATATCATTCAGCTGTAACTAATTTAAATCGATTTAACTACACTATTGGTCATCTTTCTGAGAACGGTGGAGACTCTAGGGTTTGCTCCAACCATGATAACTATTCTCGGCGGCTTTCTGTTGACGGTGGAAACCCTAGGGTTTCCACCAAAGTCGAGTATTATACTATTCCTAATATTTCCGGATATGATGCTTCTTCGTCGCAGTTTCCAGCTGGTGATGATTGCCGTCTTTGGAATGTTCGTGGACTACGGAGTAAAATCGACGAATTTTATTGCAACGCACTTGAAAGCAATTTCGATGTGATTATTTTGATCGAGACTGGCCTCGATGCAGCAATAAACTCATCGCAACTATTTGGTGGGACGTACAATGTGCATCGTTGTGATCGTAACAATCGGAACAGCAAAAAAAAAACACGGTTTGGTGGAGTATTGGTTGCTGTACACAATCGTTTTATCAGCTCACTTGTCAACGTTACTATGGGAGAAACCATTGAGCAAGTGTGCGTGTCGATGTCAATGGGACGTAAGCGACTGCTGTTGTGTGCTATTTATATTCCCCCCGATATTAGTAATGATGTCAATGTGATGAGTGCACATATTCATTCAGTCAACGAGCTAATCAAATTTGGTTCTGAGAACGTCCTGATATGTGGTGACTATAACCGGCCCAGATTATCTTGGGGGTTGGATGACGAAGGACTTCGACCTAATAGTTCTACCTCCTTGCCAACAGCTTCCTCGTTACTAGTTGATAGTATGGATTTTTTCAATCTACGACAGATGAATCCTATTCGCAACCATTTAGATCGCACACTCGACCTGATCTTTTGTTCCCAGGATATGACAGTTGATATTACGTGTTCCGTCTCTCCGCTCCTATCAATTGATCGTCATCATCCGCCGTTGGTGATAAGCACTCCGCTTGCAGCTTCTGAAGTGCTTTTGAATTACGACACTGTTGATGACGAGATGCCGTTGGATTACAATAAAATCGATTTTGATATGCTTTTTACTGCACTAACCGCAATTGATTGGGTGAATTTATTTAGTGGGAAGAACACTGACGAAACGGCTGAAACTTTTTGTGCTGTGCTAAATAACTGGATGAACACTCATGTACCGATTCGCCGGCCAATTATTTCTCCTGCTTGGAGTACATCACTATTGCGATCATTGAAACGAAAACGTAATGCCTCACAGCGACGGTTACGTAGACATCGTTCTGCTGAGAATAAACGTAGCTTTCATTTATCATCCAATGAGTATCGCAATTTGAATTCGTCGCTCTACAAATCCTACGTTTTACGTGTGCAAACTAATTTGAGACGATACCCCAAAAAGTTCTGGAACTACGTTAATTCAACGAGAAAGTGCTCTTCGGTCCCAACAAGTATATTTTTACACGATACTGAATCATCAAAAAGTACGGAGAAATGCGAATTGTTTGCCAATCATTTCTCATCAATATTCGCCGCGCATTACGTTACCAAGCGTGAAATTGACTTGGCTGTATTGGATGTTCCTGATAACCTGGTTGATTTTGATGTATCCTATGTTACACTTGATATGGTTAGGAAAGCCACTCGGAAACTTAGGAGTACGTTCTCGCCTGGTCCGGATGGTATACCTTCCGTCGTGTTTCGCCGTAATATTGAAGCTCTTGCCGAGCCATTGTGTAGAATTTATGAATAGTCACTTGTTGAATCTCGATTCCCGGCGATTTGGAAACAATCGTTTATAGTTCCTGTTTTCAAGAGTTTCTCCTTGTTTTCTCCTATAAACGGAATGTGGCAAATTATCGTGACATTACGAGTCTCTCAGCTGCATCCAAAATTTTTGAAATTATTGTTAGCTATGCTCTCCTTGCTAAAGCTAAATGCTATATTTCGAACGATCAACATGGTTTTATGCCCGGACGATCAGTTACCACAAATCTTCTCCAATTCAGAACAACTTGTTTAGAACACTTAGAACACGGAGCGCAAGTGGACGTAATTTATACGGATCTTAAAGCGGCTTTCGATACAATTGACCATGATATTCTGCTTGCAAAGTTATCTAAACTAGGGATTTCAGAGCGTTTAACTAATTGGCTGAGATCATACTTGACTTGCAGAACTCTACGTGTTAAAACTAAATCCTCCAGTTTCTCTAACTCGTCCGGAGTACCCCAAGGAAGCAACCTAGGTCCGTTGCTGTTCATTCTGTATTTCAACGACATATTACGAATTTTGAGGCCTGGATGTAAATTAGCGTATGCCGATGATTAAACAATCAATATTAGATCAATTCGTCGACTGGTGTCATCGAAACAAGCTGACCGTGAACATTTCAAAATGCATGGTTATGTCCTACCATCGTACCAAACAGTAATTGCAAAAGCTAATCGACAATTAGGGTTTATCACGAAGATATCAAAACATTTTTCTGATCCGTACTGTTTAAAAGCTCTCTACTGCTCTCTCGTTCGGCCAATACTGGAGAATGCTTCAATTGTTTGGCATCCTCATCAATTGACCTGGAGCCTAAGGATGGAAAACGTGCAGCGAAAGTTCATCAGATATGCACTGCGGTACCTTCCTTGGCGTGACCCGATAAATCTTCCACCGTATGATGCTCGCTGCAAGCTGCTAAATATGAAAACTCTTCAACGACGTCGTTGTATCCAACAGGCTGGATTTGTTGCAAAGCTTTTGAATAAAGAAGTCGACAGCCCTAATCTATTGTCATCGTTATGCATCCGAGTGCCATCCAGATCTCTGCGTCATGGATCCTTACTTGTACCTAGCTTCCATCGTACTAGCTTTGGACTTTACGAACCGTTTACATCAATGATCCGCACTTTTACATCTGTCGAAGAGTTTTTCGAATTCGGAGAACTATCTTGCCGATTCATAACACGGATTAAAAATAGTTCATCGATATAATATTAGGTAATATTTCATGTACACTTCAGTCAGATGGAATCAAACAATAAATAAAATAAAATAAATCATGAGCAATAATTCTTCTCCCATGAAAATTAGTCATGGTTGGAAAATGCGTTACTTGAAGAATGCATTTTGAACCCTCTGCCTCAAATGATGTGATAGATTGATAGATTATTATTGGTAAAGCAAAAAACAGACATTGAAAAGCAAGACCTACTGAAAATGTTTACTTGACCCTGAAGCATGTTATTTTATAATCGTGATGTTTTACCCACCGGCTGATAGAGAATTAAACATAACATAAAAATAAAGATAATGAACCGAAAATTGACATCATAAGAGACTAAGCACGGCTACGCTTTTCATTTGACAAACATCAATGTTACATTTTGTTCGAATGTAATCTTACATATTTGATGTGATCGTTGTTGCTAGAATAATATTCCGAGAGCTAGCGTTTAATTCGATTGTGAATTTGGAACACCATCTTACGAAAATCAGCCAAATATTCTGTTCATCCACTTTGATTAATTTGTTTCATAGATATAACAACACAAGCTGTATTGATGCGCCTAAATATTATGAATAAGAGTTTCTATTTAAGAGGTTTGATTCACTCGTGTTTTTTTCATGCAGTTCGTTTAAGTGTTTAAATTCTGAAACACAAAACAAAACTTAAGTAATGAACGCAAGTAAACACGTTTTAATTTCATATTTTCATTTTGAAAGATGTTCGTCTAGCTTTTCACTGAATTTATATTGCAAAAATAACCATCGTTGCAAAAATCACACATAAAGCCTGAATTTATGTTGCAAAAATTACCATCGTAGCAGGAACACGCCTGAAGTTATACCCAACAGCTTCAAATGCGTTTCATTTAAATTTCATAGAAATTAGTCCGAATGGATCATGATCCGAGAAATTTTAATCATGGTGTATTATCATAACATGAAAATATATTATTTTCCCCAAATCATGACTCGTTTTGCTCATTTCAAGAATCGGGATTTTTTGCCCGTGCGGTAACAAGCAGGCCAATTTAGAAATATCGACGATAGAATTTTTGGACCTATTCTAACGTATCCAGGTATTTTTAATCAGATTAAGTGCTGAACATTATCCACTCTGCATGCCATTGGATCAGCAATTTCTGGTAAAATTTTCAGTAGTATTCGATAGTCACAAATAACTCAAAATGCAAGTTTGCTCAAATGTTTGGTATAAACAAGCATCAAAGAGGAAAATTCATGACACCTGTTTTTACCTTTTTTGTCATAAATTTGAGTGCATACACACCAAATTTCTACGTCAATTGTCAATAAACCATCGGCTTTCGGTAAATCCTATACAAATATTAGAAACATTCGCTTTTATTTTACTGAAGTGATTTGTTTTTATTCATTCAGTAAAAAATTTGCCACTTATCAGTGAATCTATTAATTGTAATGAAGAAATTCAGCCAACATTACTGGATACTTCAGTGAGAATAATATCTGTCAAATTGATTTATTTTTGGAAGCGATAAAGTGAAAACTTAGTCTGTTCGTGAAACGCTCATTTTTTTGCAATTTCTGATATTTCTTGATGGCAGGCAAGTTTTTCATTAATTATATTTTTAATTTATATTTTAAATTAATTATTTATATTTCAGTTCTATCAATTGCCATGTGATTACGTACTTTAGGCTACCACCAATGATGATAAATGACATGAATCATAGTTATATTAATTTAAATTATTGTTGAATGGTAAGTACTATGTTCCCTCAATTTCACGGGTTTCAGTGAAATTTTCCGAAGAACAGTAATAGTTCATGACGTTCATTTATTTACGGATTATTTGTTAACTTCACCGAGCTACAGTAGTGAATGATGATTAAGTCAGTATAATTATGACAGATTGATGTTCAGTGCAACTCTACCGAACATACAGCAAATGAAACTTTTACTAAACGAATTACCCTAGTTTTAGCCGTTTGAAAATCAGTAAAAATTTTACCGATATTCGTAAAAATCAATTGGTGTTTACAACTCAATTATTTATTGATGGATCAACTTAATTTAACTACCAATCAAATCGAAAATATTCAACTTAAGCACATATTGCAAGGTCATTTTTTATCACAGCATGCCGTAATGATGTCATCCTCTTAAAACCATTAACACGGTCGACGGTTTTGATTGTTGCTTTACACATTGTATTCATTCAGCAGCAGTTCTACTTCGGTCGGTATAGGAAGTCTATGCGTGATGTATGAACAAATACCACGGCGTTCTGTACAATACGAACTTTCGCACAAAACGGAATCTATAAATATATTCTGGGTCTAATTTTTTAGTTCAGTAAGTGCCTGTCCGTGAACCAGGCAGGTCATCTAGCTGATGGATTCAGATAGTTTTCAAGTTCAGTTGATACTAGACCATGGAACAGACCGAATGCCTTTTACGTGCTCTGTTATGCTCCCTCGAATAGATGAGTTCGTACGGGTGCTACTAAATTTTTGCTGTTCGACCAACAAAAATGGAAATTATTAGCAACACAAATCCTAAGCGCCCACAGTGAACCCTTGAAATTCTACGGATTTACGTAGTTTATAATCCAGTAATAAGAGATAACCACAACAAACTCAAAATTGCTGTTTTCTAAAATGTTTGGTATGAACGAGAATTGAGGTGAAATTCAGTGCCAAAATAAGGCACGCAAAGTTCCAACCTCTCCAACGAATCAGCGCACAAAGTGTTTCACGCAAAACAAATACGTAGAAATACGCAATATTTTCACTGGTTTGGCCCTTCTTAATGTCAGAAATAAATGCCGTACAGCATTTTGATAGTATCTTTCGCTCAAATATTAAAATGTATGTGCGATTTTCGAAATTCGGATATATGGAAAAATTATATAAGTTTTATTCGTTTCACGTCATACAGTTATGTCTCTGACATTACCTTCCCACCTTTTTGACGTAGGACAACGTCTTTCTTTACTATGCTCGCGTGGGTGCATTTTTAAAATTTCACAACACGAAAGCGTAACGAGATTAATCCAGATTTGATTTCTTAATGACTTTTTCTCTTTTTGAGTATTTTCTCTAATTCTTTCACACAACGAATGGAAGAAGGTGTAAGATTGTTATTACTATCATGTTTACTATGTAAACATTGTTGAAATATTGCAAAAAAAAAATTCAAACACTAGCTTCAGCTATGAAAATCCATAAGCGGAGATACATCGAGTGCGCAGATCGCCATCTACGTCAAAAAAGTGAAACTACACGCGGCATTATTCAACTGGTGCTTCAGTCAATGGCGACCATGAAATTCCGTTCCTCAAGCCCGAACACAGAAAAACAACAACTAGTTCTTCTGTGAGCGTATATGCTGTTGGACGTTCGCCGTGAGAGTTTCGCTTCAAACAAGAACGATTGCGTCCTCCTGCTGCTGGTCGTTTGCATTGGAGCAAAATAAAACGAAAAGTGGACACGATAGAGAAACATTATACGGAGTCTCAATGCAACATCGGGAAGATTTTTAATAAGAAGTCTTCATGTTTTTAAGTTTCCTAATAATTGACTTAATTTCATCAAAATTCGTCTCAATAATGTCATCTTGTGATAACACTTGGGTTGAAATATGCTCATATTTCAGTGAGACTTCATTTTCAATAGGACTCACAAAGTTCAAATTAAAATTGTGGACACTCTCGAACTGCTGAGCAAGTTTTTGAGCTTTTTCGCCATTTGTAAGAAGTATTTGATTTCCTTCCTTGAGAGCAGGAATTGGTTTCTGAGGTTTCTTAAGAACCTTAGAAAGTTTCCAGAAAGGTTTAGAATATGGTTTAATTTGTTCAACTTCTTTAGCGAAATTTCCATTTCGCAAAAGAGTAAATCTATGTTTAATTTCTTTTTGTAAATCCTTAACTAAATTTTTCATAGCAGGATCGCGAGATGTAATGATTCAAATTATCAATTGCTGTGTCGATGTCCGCAGAATTTTCGAAAATAGTTTCATGATCCACATGATTATCAATGTGAGATCTGTAATCCAACCAATCAGCTCTATGATAGTTGAATATAGAACTAATTGGATCAAAGTCAGCATGTGTAATCGGTTCACTACAAATGTGACTTTAAATAATTTAATTGGTAGATTTCTACCTGTTATACTAGCATAACTGACACTGGAAGAAGATGATGACAAGGTCGATCTACCTGTCAATAAATTGTTTTTGTTAGAAGACGAATTGGAAGGAGTACCTGTTTTTTTGTTTTAAATTCGAAGAAATCAGTGCCTTAGAAGAATTAGGCGTGGCATTTGTAACGGTTTTTTGATTTTCAGGTATGTTCTGTAAATTTAAGGTCGTTGATTTGACTTGTTGTCTAAGCGAACGAGCGTTTAAAATTTTTTCCCTGACAGGACATTTCAAATAATTGGATTTATGATTTCCATTGCAATTTGAACATGAAAATTTATCAGTGGTTTCATTCATTGGACAAACGTCTTTCGAATGCGATTTACCACAATTCAAACACCGTATATTCATATGACAATTTTTGGTTCCATGGCCGAAACCTTGGCAACGACGACATTGCGTTAAGTTTGCAATACGATTATGTCGTTTATAATGTTCCAAATGGATTTTAATGTGGGAAATGAAACGTTCTTTTTGCTAAAGTTTTCAAATTGTTTATATCACTTCGATTGAAGCGTATTAGGTAAAGTTCATGGGAAATTACAGAGCGTGGTTTAGAAGTACCATTCGCTCTTTTTTTCATAAGTATTACTTGGGAAGGGGCAAAACCAAGCAATTCTTTTATTCAATTTTTAATTTCATCAGTACTTTGATCATTTGATAAGCCTTTCAAGACAGCCTTGAAGGGTCTGTCTGATTTTATATCAAATGAATAAAATTTATGAAGTTTCTCGAACAAATATCGAATAAGACGTTCGCCATCTTCCAATCCATCAACCAAGACTCGACATTCTCCTCTTCGTCCGATTTGAAATTAGACTTTTACTTCCGGGAGAAAAGTAGAAAGCTCAGTACGGAATGCTTTGAAGTCGGAAATCATCACCGTCACTGGTGGCATAGATTGTTGTTTCTTCCCAGAACGACAAGCGTCCATTTTGGGAATTTTTGAAGAATTTTCTTCTATGTCGCTACAATCGGATTCAGGAAGAATCTCGTAAATATTGTTAGACGGCATAGGATCAACGGAAGGGAAATCCGTCCGTTGTCTTTTATTTTTACATTCAGATTCTATAAGATCGTGAATGTTATTAGAAAAATGTTGAATAACGGATTGTGATTTATTCCGTATTGAATTATTTTTAGCTTTAGGCTTGTTGCCTTTCCGGTTGGACGCAGGTATTTTTGAAATGAATGAAATTTGAAATTAAATTAACTAGGCTAAATTAGTCTTCGAAAAGTTTGGAAAAGTCTTGATAAAGACTGATTTTGTGGTAGTCTTAATAAAGACTGACTAGTTCGAAGAATAGTTCTTTGAATAGCTAGTCTTAAAAAGGCTGATTAATTTCTTAGTCTCTCTAATATCACTCTTTGTATAACCTTGATAAACTCTGACTAATTGTTAGTCTTTAAAAAGACTGTTAGTGATTCAGGTAGCCTTGAAAAACACTGAAGCCTTGAATCAATGAAACTCTAGGTAGCCAGAAAAAATTTCCAGGAGCCAAGAGCTATAAGCGTGCGGTGCGAACGACTGTTCAACACCGACTGACGCCAAACGATCCTTCTTCAACGATCTAGTATTCTTTACTTCGACGACCGAACCAAACTCGTTGGAACTCGTTGTGCGCCAAAAACTATCGATGATCTAGCAATCATTGGCGACTTTTTCGATGGAAAATTCCATTCTTCATACAAAACAACTTTATGGATTATCCCCACTTTTCCGACAAGTTTTCCTAATTTTTTTGATGTACGAACCCGGTGAGAGTATAAACTGATCAAACAAAAAAAATCATGTAAATCCGTCCATCTGTTCTTACGTGATGCGATTACAAAGATTGGTCTCTGCATTTTTATATAGATAGATAAGAGAAAGGTAATGACACCACTAGGTGGATTAAAAAAGATTTTTTCTTTAGAAAAATTAGAAGTCGAGATCTCAGAATATTTCCGAAATGGTCCTAGATACTACTTAAGAACGTAGTTAGATTTTGTATTTTATTATTTGTACTAAAATCCAATAGAATTGAAAAACCTTCATTTTTAGGCGATGAATTCAAAATAACGTGGAATTCAAATAACGCACAGAATACTCGGCCAATAAAGAAATAACCTTTCCACCCAAACGGGAAAAAACTCAGTTTGCCGTCTTTTTTTCACCGGGCCACCCTTTACGCATTGCCGTATTACTGCAGAGTGCAACGAAAATTTTCTCACGCTAGGCGATCATCCTCGTCCTCTTGGGAGCACGATGATGCATTGTTACGGAACAGCACCGACGCTATTATCCACCGGCACAAAAAAGCACTTTCCTGCTGGTAAAGGCACATTTTCTTCCATTTGCAACTGAGTGACGTTTCAGTTCCCAAAAGCCATGTACCGCAGGAAAGTTCTCCGCTAAACCGGGTTGGTGGGTTGGTATATCGATTTGGCGTGGATCTGTCAGGTATGCATGAAATTGATAAACTCTTTCTCGGTCTGCATTGAATTCAATCGACGTTCAATTGTTGGGTTTAATAGTTCCGGCTAATGGATTGTGTTTGCAGGAAAAATCCTCTTAACTTAATGCAGAACTCAACGCGAAACGTAAAACCTAGCCACACTGAACCAATAAACCAATTTGAAGAAAATTAAAACTACTACTTACTTTTGTTGTCGATCGTCTCCTCCGGGCCGTCGATATCCGCCTCGATTGCCATAGTCCTGGTTGGATTGCTGTGCGTACGAGGATCCGCCGGCAGCCGATGAAGCCTGATGATAATCCTGTCCACCACCGCCGCCGCTGGCAGCACTGGCACTACCCCCACTCAGATAATTCCATGCCCCTGGTCGGCCATGATCGGGTCGTTCGCCACCGTACTGCGACACCGAGGGTTGCGGTGGTGGTTGTTGTTGTTGTTGGTGGTGGTAAGGTTGATTGTAACCGGCACCGGTACCGGTTGGACCGGCAGGTCCCGGAGGATACCGACCGGGGCTCGACGACGAACAGCACTCAGCACAGCACGGCCGATTGCCACCGTACGAATCCGGTCGATCCGGTCCACTGCTGTGGTAAATTCCTATAGGTTGACTTGTGTACGTTCCGGCTGGCCCCGTCGGACCAGCTGCACCCGGATAGCCGGACTGGTGGTAGTGCGAGGAGGTAGATGACGATGATGGTGACGAGGGAGGTGACGGATATTGCTGGTGGTGCGGTGCGCCGGGTGCAGATGATGGTGGTGCTGAACTTGGTGGGCGACTTGCAAAATAATAACCACGTCCAGAATTATCAAAACCGGAAGTTCCTCTGATAGTTTGATTTTTTTTGTGTTTGTGTGTGTGCGGGATTTTCGGAATAGGAAATTTTTTTTTGTTGGTATAAAAGGTCCGAATGAAAGAAGCAGTTTTAATGGCAGTTTGATAACAGTTGTTTCTTATGTTTCTTCGTGGGAGGAGATTTTCGCGTGCTTGCAGTGCGGAAATGCGGATTGGGAAAATGCAGAAACGAATGTAGCAGGGAAGGAGTGCTAAATTAAGTACAATTGCCGTTCTAAGATTTGTTCTACAACCAGCTGTTGCAGCGCCGAGCTCAAGCAGAAAGTTTTATTATATTTCATCCAATTAGCTTAATCGCGTGCAAAGTTTTATCGCAGTGCAGAATCATTCGCAATTTAAAAAGATTAATCATTTTTACAGTCTACTAAATTGATCAAGACAAGTGAGAATATTTCGAATTTAGCATTCGTTGCAAATGTTTAATATAGGTGAAAGCTTATCTTATCTAGTACTAGCGATTGTTAGTTTTCAGAATTTTTCCAAATCTCTTAAATAAAAGATGGTGAGCTCAATTCATCCGCGTCCCTTATTGCCATTTTCAATATGGTGAATCATGTAAGGTAACACGTATCTATTGCGCGATACTTATCGAATCAATAAATCTTCATAATGGACTTATTTTAATGTTTGGTTTGATGTTTGTATGTCCAACGAGATCCCAATAGGGGGCACAACATACTAAACATATTATCTGAAGGAGTTTCAAACCCATACCTTGGCTGTATCATATAATGAACTTTCTATCATATCATTATCCAGCAGGAATGTGTATTCGTTTGGTGGTTGATTAGTTCAGCTGACAAAACCAGATTTTCATGTAAAAAGGTTTGTTAAGTGAAAATTTGCAGTGTCAAATATCTGAAATACTCGTTCAGCACTTGTTTATATAAAACTTTCGAAATGAAATCTCAAAAAATATTTTTCTGGACGATTAGTGAATTGAACTAAATCGCATTAAAGAAACAAAATCCATTTAATTTCGCTATATCATATTAACGTACGTAACAAAAACTCGTAACTTCGCACAGTTTTCGAGCAATTTTTGAATAAGTTTTCGAAAAGTTTTTAAGCAGTTTTTAGAGTTGTTTTAAAGCAGTTTCTTAAAATGTTTTCGAGCAGTTTTTTCAGTTTTCAAGCAATTTTTAGAAGTTTTCGAACAGTTTGTTGTGCAGTATTAGAACGGTTTTCGAGCAGCTTTTAAGCAAATTTTAAAGCAACCTTTCAAGCAGTTTGATGTGCAATTTTTGAGCGGTTTTTCAAGCAGTGTTTTGAGCAGTTTTCGAGCAGTTAGTTGAACAAGCTGTTGATCAGTTTCAGAGCAGTTATTATTGCAATTTTTCGAGCAGTTTTCAATTAGTTTTCGTGCAAGTTATAAGCTGTTTTCGAGCAATTTTTCACACAGTTTTCAAGCCGTTTTTTAGCAGTGTTCGGGAAATTTTTTATCAGTTTTCATAGCAGTTTTTTGAGTAGATTTTTAGTTGTTTTTCCTGCAGTTTTAAAGCAATTTTTCAAGTAGCTAGTTGTTGAGTAGTTTTAGAGCAGTAATTCATGCAGTTTTTCGAGCAGCTTAGAAAAAAAGTTCTTCATCAGTTTTCTTGCAATGTTTGAGCAGTTTTTCGTGCAGTTTTCAAGCGGTTTATTGAACAGCATTCGATCAATTTTTCAAGTAGTTTATAAGCAGTTTTACGAGCAGTCTTCGGGCACGTTTTTAGCACTGTTCGAGAAATTTTAAACAGTTTCGAGCAAATTTTAAAGTAATTTTTTAGTAGTATTGAAGCTATTTCTAGAGCAGTTTTTCGTGTGGATTTCAAACAGTTTTTCAAGCAGATCTTTTAAAAGTTTACTGAACCATTTATTTAGCGGTCTAAGAGCAGTTTTTAAGTAGTTTTTCAGAGCAATTTTTCGATCAGTTTTTCAAGCAATTTTTAAACATTTTTCAGAACAGTTTTTTCTGCAGTCTTCAAGCAGTTTTTGTTACTGTTTTCAAGCAGTTTCAAAGCAGTTTCAATTTCAAGTAGTTTTTCGTGCGGTTATCAGGTGGAGCTTAGGCAGTTTTTTTAGCAGATTATTCACCAGTTTTCCAGCTGTTTTTTCGAACAGTTTTCAGATCAGATTTTTGAGTAGTTTTCGAGCAATTTTTAAAGCACTTTTCAAAGAATTTTCCAAACAACTTTCCGAGCAGTTTTCAATCAGTTTTAAGAACAATTTTTAAGGCAGTATGAAGACTTGTTTTCTAACAGTTTTCAAGAAGTTTTAAGCAGTTTTTAAAACAGTTTTCGAACATTTTTAGAGCAGTTCCAAATAGTTTTCCAAGCAATTTTTTTGTGCAGATTACAAGCTGATTTGTAGCAGTTTTCAAGCAGTTTTTCGGGTAGATTTCAAGCAGTTTTTCGAACAGATCTTTTAACAGTTTATTAAGCCATTTATTGAGTGGTTTAAGAGCAGTTTTCAAGTAGTTTTTAGAGCAATTTTTCGAACAGTTTGTTGAGCAGATTTTCATGCAGATTTTATTCATTTTTCAGAGCAGTTTTTTCAGCAGTCTTCAAGCAGTTTTTTCTACAGTTTTCAAGCAGTTTCAAAGCGAACTGCTTTCAGAGCAGGTTTTGAAGTAGTTCTCGAACAGTTCGAGCAGTTTTCAAAGCACTTTTCACAGAATTTTTCAAGCAACTTTTCAAGCAGGTTACAGTTAGTTTTAAAATCAGTTTCCAAAGCAGTTTGAATAGCAGCTTTCTAATAGTTTTCAAGAAGTTTGTCAGCAGTTTTTGAGCAGTTTTTAAAACTGTTTAAAACAGTTTTCCAAGCAGTTTTCAAGCTGATTTGGAGAGGTTTTCAAGCAGTTTTTCGAGTACATTTCAAGAAGTTTTTCGTGTAGTTTCGAGCGAATTCTAAGCAGTTTTTTGAGAAGCTTTTCCGCCAGTTTTCGAGCTGCTTTCAGAGCAATTACTCGAGTAGTTGTCGAACAGATTCCGATAAGTTTTCAAGCAGTTTTTAGAGCAGTTTCTCAAACAGTTTGTTGTGCAGTATTAGAACAGTTATCGTGCAGCTTTTAAGCAAATTTTAAAACACCATTTCAAGCAGTTTGATGTGCAGTTTTTGAGCGGTTTTCGAGCAGTTTTTTGGGTAGTTTTCGAGCTGTTACTTGAACAAGTTACTGATCAGTTTTAGAGCAGCGTTCGGGAAATTTTTTAACTGTTTCGAGCAGTTTTTTTAGCAGATTTTAACTTATTTTTCGTCCAGATTTTAAAACAGTTTTTCAAGTAATTAGTTGTTGACTAGTTTTAGAGCAGTAATTTATGCAGTTTTGCGAGCAGCTTTCAAAACAGTTTTCCATCAGTTTTCTTGCCATTATTTATCAGTTTTTCGAGCAATTTTTCAAGTAGTTTTTAAGCAGCTTTACGAGCAGACTACGAGCACGTTTTTAGCAGTGTTCTAGAAGCTTCAAACAGTTTTTATAGCAGTTTCGTGCAGTTTTTTGAGCTACTATAAGGTTGTTTTATGTGCTGTTTTAAAGAAGTTTGTTAAGTAGTATTCGAGTAATTTTTTAAACTGTTTCAAGCCGCTTTTCGAGCAGTCTTCAAGCAGTTTTTTAGCAGTGTTCGAGAAGTTTTAAGCAGATTGTATAGAAGTTTCGAACAGTTTTTGAAAAATTTTAAGTTGTTTTTCGTACAGTTTTTATGGCAGTTTTTTTCAAGTAGCTATTTCAGCAATTGCTAGAGCAGTTTTCAAGCAGATTTGCGAGTCATTTCAAACAGTTTTAAAGCAGTTTTGGTACAGCATTCGAGCAGTTAGTTGAACAAGTTGTTGAGCAGTTTTAGAGCAGTTATTCATGCAGTTTTTCCAAAACAGTTTCCCATCAGTTTTCTTTCAATTTTGAAGCAGTTTTTCGTGCAGTTTTCGAGCGGTTTCAAGTAGTTTTTAATCATTTTTACGAGCAGTCTTCGAGCACGTTTTTAGCAGTGTTCGATAAGTTTCAAACAGTTTTTATAGCAGTCTCTAGAGCAATTTTTGAGCTAATAGCAGATGCTATTAGTGCAGTTTTAAAGCAGTTTTTCAAGTAGCTATTTCATCAATTGCTAGAGCAGTTTTCAAGCAGATTTTCGAGTCATTTTAAACAGTTGTTGAGCAGTTTTTGTACAGTTTTCGAGCAGTTAGTTGAAAAAGTTGTTGAGCAGTATTAAAACAGTTATTCATGCAGTTTTTCTAGCAGTTTCCAAAACAGTTTTCCATCAGTTTTCTTGTAATTTTGGAGCAGTTTTTCATGCAGTTTTCGAGTGGTTTATTGAACAACATTTGAGTAATTTTTCAAGTAGTTTTTAATCATCTTTACGAGCAGTCTTCGAGCACGTTTTTAGCACTATTCGAGAAGTTTTTATAGCAGTTTCTAGAGCAGTTTTTGAGCTGCTATTATGCGGTTTTTCGTGCAGTTTTTCGAGTAGATATTTCAGCAGTTTTCAAGCAGATTTTTGAGTCATTTTATGCAGATTTTGGGTAGCCTTTTAAGCAGTTTTCGTGTAGTTTTGTTTAATAAAACCTTAGGTATTTTCAGAATAAACCAAATAAGGTTTACGTTTTTAGACACCTTCGAAACGAAACGTTATATTCGGAGGAGTGTAAATAGGTATCGAAATTAAAAAAATTCTTACTCTAATAATAATCAGAGGTAAATTTACTTCGAAAGGGGTTATGTGATCATAAATCGGTCAATGTGACACATATTTTTCCAACATTATTAAATATTCTTCACATCACGCTTTATAAGAATCATGAAACCTGATGCTATCTTCCCAAGTAACAACCATAAGCATCAAACGATAGCTCTAAGCAGACATGAAATCAGCACTAATTCGACATAAATGTCGTATTGTAATCTTAACTATGCTGTTAGGCCATATATTTGAAATTGAAGTGCAAAAAAACACTGCAGTTACATAGCATCATAGTTAGCAAAAAAAAAGCTCGATAAGATTTTGAAGAGCTAATATAAAATGTACAAGCGTCGGCGATTTTATGCAATAAATAATTATTTAGTGCTATTATCGAACAAGTATAGTGTTGATACAATATCAATTTATTGCTTACGTTATTTTTCTGGGAAATCATGACAGCTCAGTTTGACAGAGAAGAATGTTCGCTAGTAAACTTTTCACAATTGATTTTTAGCCATGTGTGATCAGTTTCAGTGAATATCAAGCATGCAAAAAATCAGGATTATATTCCTATTTTGACATTTCTAAACCTAGTTGAAAACAACCCAAATGATTAAGGTCATTAATTTGACAGATTTACTAGAATGAGTTGGTGGAGTGGACATTTTTACCCAACGTCAAAGTAAACATTGAATTTTATCTTCTTTTAATACTTAAGCTATCGACAGTTTAGGAATAGAAAAAGAAACCACTCATGGAATCTTTTAAGCGCTATTCACGAATCCGCAAATTATTACCCAATTAATTACAGTTCGATTCAGCAAACTTTTCGCAGAACATCCTGCCAAAAGTTTGGGGACGGATTTGGCGTGACCGATCCATCGAGTTCAGAGGACCGTAGCGAAGCAGTCTGATTATGTTTTTGTCGTTTAAAACCAACAATGAAAATAGTAAATAGAAGAATTCTTAAAACAGAAGACAATTCAATAGACATTTCATGCAATCAAAACCGATTCTAACACCTCAAATAAAATGAATGAGCGAAGTTTAAATTGAGTAAAAATTACCGTGAATTGGATTTCACTATGAAATCATTAAAATAAAACTTGCTCACTGTATGATATGAAATTATCATTTTTCTTTTTCCGATATGACTTTTCTTTTTCCGTGTATTGAGCAGCGCCTACTAGGACGGTGCAATGATTTTAATGAAAAACCTTCAAATAAACTTAATGGCTGTTTGATGATCCCACGATAAAATCGTCGTTCGTTACCTTCGCTAAATCAGACCACCGGAGACCGGAAACTCGGAAGCATTGGCAAACTTCTGCGCCTGGAAGCAGTTTCCATCGGCCATCGGAACGACAACAGCAAGTCAACATCGCACCACACAGCACCTCTGCCACCCTGGTGGCGATTCCTCCCGCGTGCAATCGTAGAGAACTGAGGCGCGTTAAAATGTGAAACAGCTTCATTTTCGCCGTTTTTGAACAATCCCATAAAAGCTACCAATTACTCATTTAGGACTCAAACATCCCCCATCGGTCGAAATCTATTGACCGAGGAAGGTGGCTCCGGTCTCGCCTTTGGAAAGCGGAAACCCGACGACGCGTGGGACTGCATTGCAATACTCATTTCGTGTGACGGCCCGTGGCGGAAAACTTCCCGATCCTACCGTTGACTACGGTTAGTTGTGCGATTGTGGCCACGATATTGCGCAACGAAACCACGTTCGGCTATTAGCGGAACGTTCGGCACGCCTGAGGCTGACTGGGGGGACCAGTCAGGGAACCCATTTGGAAAGAATTTACTGTTTCGATGAAACTGGCGGGCGGTTTGCCATTGCTCATTAAAAGTTATAATCAAAGCCGAATATTTATGGTGAGTTGTGGTAGGAAATTAAAGCCGAAAATTATTGATATGCGGCTTTGATTGGAAATGGGGAAAGATTTTATTGCTATCGACTGAATGGGTACGATAAAAAAAATGATTACATATAACGTAAATCCAAGCAGGCCGTTTTCTCGATGGACATTACGCTAGGTCCACAGTGCAAATGACAGTTTCTCTTTGTTGTTCTCGCATTTTTCGATTATTTCTTCAGTGCAGGTTAAATTATGATAGTTTTAGTTATTATTCACTGTAAATAGTTAGAGAGAAGGATTGTTAGGAGTCCCGTAATAATCGGAAGAGAAAGTAAGGAAATAGATTCTAGGTAATAACTTTACATATAATTTTGGTTGAATTCTGAGTTCACTGCAGAAACGGAAGACTATTTTGAAGGCCTTTACAAATCTTTTTCAAAAGCCATCGAAATGTTGGAGTACCGATGGGTGAAGTGTATCGCTCTAGATCAGGGGTTCCCAAAGTGGTCGATATAGACCCCTTGGGGTCGATATCCTTTTTGCGGGGGTCGACGTAAACGAAAACTGACTATGGGGGTCGATAAGGTCTAGAAATCGACCCCCTATTGTTTGATATAAGTTGTTATTTGAAATATTCATGATAAAAAAGTTGTGTTACGAGTACCAATATGTTGAAGGCAGGGTTTGCAAATTGAAGCAACGAATATGAACAAGAGTTTCACCCTTTGTGCTATTGATATATATTCGTAGGTCGGGCAAAATTCACAGCGTAACCAAAATAAAGATAGCTGCTTCGTACGTTCTTTAGTTCATGAACTTGTGCGTCAACTGATTACTATGTTTCATGAGATTAGCATTTGATGAATGGTACACATATTTTAGATACCCATGAGAAACAGGTTTATAATGGGCAGATTTTATTCAATAAAATTATAAAATTTAACAGCCGGCTATGAGACAAAACAGTTCATACAGGGTCTAACAGTTTCAAAAAATGTCGGATTAGTAGTAGTAATAGTGCATTGTGCAACCTATACTGCGCTTTCAGAATCGTAACGGTGTAGCTATACTGAGTTATGACTCATTCACGACTAATGTATTCTTCCACACGATAGAATAATTCGGAACTAACAAGAGTCTGCGAATTGCAATAATATTGACACTAGCACTTCAAGGAAAAATACCTGCTTTGGTATTGGTTTTAGACTCTTACAATTATCATTTTCTTTGGTATTGACAAATTCGAGTGAATTTTCCTTCACTGTTTCTTTTGATGAAGATTGTTGACTGTCAAATCATCAGTTCAACAAATGAAAACCATCCTGCTAACTCCGATGTAACCACACAACCAACAATAGCCAGCTGTTCCAGTACTGATCAACGAAATACCATATACAGATCCATACCGCATATCAATCATTTCACAACAGCAATATCGCGCATATGTTTTTGTATATTTTAGAACAGTGAGGAAAGAAGCTTTTTTATTATGTAAACAACCGTTCGTGGGCATACGATTTTTAGACGAGGAACGATAAGATAGTGAGTTAAACCAAAGTTTTTAATATTTTTGTAATATCTTTCACAACCAACAAACTTCCAGTTTCCCTTGAAAAAGACCATAACCAGTGGTCGAAACGTTGGGCAATATATAACAGCCGTTCTTATTTAACAGACCGCTAAAGCCGAAACCATAATTAATGCAAAAAAGTTGAAAGTAATAGTCTCTAGTTCGGAGCAAATAGGGTAAAGTGAATCTTCCAAATGGTCTTCGCGCTGGTTTTAGGCAAACGGAAGGCAATACAATTCGGTCGCAGAAATACACACGGTGTAAATTACAATAATATTGAGACTAACATTTCATTGGAAGAAAATAAAATTACATCGGAGAGCGACTCCAACAAGCTAGAATCGGGGATAAATAAATAAATATACCTGGCCATTTTTTGTCATCGTCCGTTTTGTTATTTTAAATAAGCCGATTTTTTAAACGTTGATTTCGAAGGCATCATCACATCTCTAGATAGACTGAAACATATTTCTAAATTTCGTCAGGCTTTATAGTGATTTTTTCAAAATTTTCTTTGGGAGCACTGCGTACCCTGATCAAAGGTCCTGTATATATATGTAATACCAAATAGCGTTTTAATAGTTAATTTACTGGCTCTAGTAGTGATCGATTATTTTAACGACATTTTTCTTGAATGCGATGGATTAGCAATAATGGTACTCGTTGATACCAAACATTTCAGCCAACTTTAGTTTTGTATTATTTATGGTTTATCATAAATTGATATTTCCGATGGCATGGAGCAAACATAATGGGATTGTGTTTAGCATAATAGGTACAAAAAAAATATTCACGAGGTCCACCAGTCTAAATTTTTCAAAAAATCGATTTTCATAACGTTTTCGCATTTCGAGGATTTGACAAATTATGTCATTAAGCAATTTTTATTAATTAAAGCATGACAGGCCGCCTAATGTGACAGTTCAGTTGTGTTTCCAAAATTTAAACGCGTTTAGCAGGATTGAAAAAACTCTACTCAAGCGATGGGAGCAAATGAGCAAATTCAAAGGAGGAAATTGAGTGTAGGTATAGAAAAGAATGGGGTTTGTCGGTTACGTTACTTCTACGATCACATCTCCGGAACCGGAAATGTCAGCAATTCCGTCTTTGAACTTCATCCACAATACAACAGTAGTTTTCAAACGAGCCTAAGTTGTGGTTTGACGATTCAGACATCTCTAGGAAAATTGAGAGTTAAAAAAGTGCACACACAGACATTTCTTGGACTCGTCGAGCAGAGTCAAATTGTATATAACACTATGGATCTACGGGGCTCCACTCGAAAGTCGTTATAGTCGTTCTATAGAGAAAGGCAAAATATCAGAAAGATTATTTTGTATGAAAGGTACTTTCATTTAATTAAATTTTAACATTTCGTTCAATTTTTTGTCAAACGTGCACATTTTCTTGACTTGACCAATTTGATTCAAACGTTATATGAATAATCTCACGTGGTTTTCTCGGAGATGGCTAAACCGATTTTGATAAACTTAAATTCGAATGAAAGGTCTTCCCTACGTGGTCCCCTACGCAATTCCTGAATTTCGTCCGGATACGACTTCCGGTTCCAGAGTTATAGGATTAAGTGTGTTAAATATTGTACACCGACGAAACAAAACATCGTTAAAGAAATTTCTAAACTGGACTCGAAACTACACAAATCGATAGCCATTTTCAGTAGGCCGCTAAACAAACTGATTCTGGCTATTTTGGTTCCCGGTTCTCGATTATTGACGGGAGATAATAGTCATATCCTCAAAAATGGATCTTACTCATTTTTATTAGAGATTGCAGAACCGATATTCCCAATCTTAGGGTCAAATGACATACATTTAATTGTGAACCCACTTTGATTTCTTAAGGATGACCTACGCGAGCAAAACACTGTTTCATTCTGTATGTAATACTATTTAATGTACAAACCATCTTTTGGCTTCTTTCAAAATTAAAGAGAAACATTACCATAGTATTATATATGAGAAAGCTATCATTACACTACTAGGTGGATGAAAACAGGTTTCATAATTGCAAATTTACTGCGAGATTTATGATGGCAGACATTAAAAAATGTAGACAATACTGTTTGGACTACTTAAAGTTTAACTTCATTCCATCTCTAGCAAATGAACAGTTGCCGATGTGTCTACTATGTGAAAAGGTTCAGTAGTTTAGTAACGATATTATGAAGTCTTCAAAATTGGAGGATCACTTGTCAAGAGTGCATGTTGACAAAAAACATAATCCTTTACCTTTCTTTCAAGCCCTTAAAGAAAAAATTGAAAAACGGCCATCCATAAGATTGATGTTTGCATCATCATCTATGCAAGCCGTTGATGGTTTGCGAGCGACCTATAATATATCCTTACTAATAGGAAATCAGGGAAATGTACTGCACAAGCTCGCACATGATATTATAAAGAGAATTTCTTTGAGTAATAATACCGTTCAGAAAGGAATAGACGAAATAAGTTGTGACGTGGAAAACAATTCATGTAATTTCTTACAGATCAACAGATTCTCTAGTATTTTACATCAATTTTAAAAAAGCAAGAAATTGAATTTTTAAAGGAATTTGTTAATGGGGGCTGCGGCCTAAGTTAATTTTAGTAATGGAGTCCACGACCTAAAATAGTTTGGGAACCCCTGCTCTAGATGAAGATTAGAATGAAGAATAAAAATGTTTTCACGGTAAATTTTTCTCTTTGTTATGCCCGAGACTTCTCATTCCAAGTGGTATTGAATAAAACGTCCCACTCACTTATTTAGTCTCCTATTTGTTCAAGTTTTCATCATAAAATTCTGATCACATTTCCGATGGCAACAACAAGTAATATTCATGAGTAAAAACCATGATTCCTGATTACTGATATTCATGACCAGAAACTTATCGCTCTCCCTCAGTGTCTATTATGATAAGGCGCCCCGTAGTAAAGAAAGTCACGTCAATTTTAGTCTCCTGAATATGTTTTTGTAATAGTGAACGATTTTTTGTACTAAATTTATAGTATTGTTTAATCCGGATGGTGAAATAGATGAGATATGGGAATTTTGAGTGACAAAATTCGTCGGTTGGTACTGAAACGGGATCATATATTTTCACTCCATAATTACTTGCAATCTACTTTACTATTGTAAATTACGTAACACTAAAAAAGCGAAGCTCTAGGACACACTATTTCGGATAGAAGCAAAATAGTTGAATGGGGATAGAAGCAGGTTAGAAGCTCAAAGCAGCGATCAAAGCTGGACCGTTCCTCCTGTTCCTGTTGTTCTACTGGGAGGCTACTACCTACGTATAGTATTTCTGTTTCGGGTGGGATTAGATGGCCGCCAAGCGTCAAGCAAAGCTCTCGGAGGAATGCGGGCTGAATTGTTAAGCTTTTGTAGAGCAGTAGTGCGCTCTCTGTCTAATAGTAGTAATGATAGTACCTGTAGGTTTCATCCCATGGCCGGAAGTTCTTGTTGTCATAGCCGTAGCCACCGCGGTTGCGATCATCATAACCAGAACCGTATCCACCGGATGCTCCGTAATAGCGATCTAAAATCAAGTCAATTATCATTACTTCACACTTGTCACTTCACAGACTGATCGAACGTACCGCGATTGTAATTGGCTCCGGCACCACCGGTTTGTCCACCTCCACGAGCAATCATCATGTAATGATCATACAGTGGATCAAGATTATCGTACCCATTACCTCTATAACCGTATCCACCGGGTCGCATTCCCGTATCCGTCGGTGGATAATAACCACTCCCGCGATTGTCATAATAGCCGCGTGTCGACATTGGATAGTATCGGTCATCGTTACGGTTCATGTAGCGATCGTCATAGCTGTGAAAGCAACAAAAAAAAATATGTGATCATTACTCTAGTACCGCAATCTAAGTCTCATTACCCCATCATCATCATGTTCATGTAACCAGGTCTCATCGAGTAGTAACCATCGCCGCCCCGATAACTGGCCCGATCGTCGTTCGCCGCGTCCGGTCTGTAGTACCAGTTCCGGTCGTCATAAATCGACCCCCGGCCACTGTAGTACCCGTAGATTCCACCCGGTCTTCCACCGAACGATCTCATGTCCCGATCGGAGTAACCACCGCAACTTCCACAACGTTGATCTCGTCCTCCGTAGCGCCCGTACTCATCCCGGGTACTTCGGTACAAACTGCCTAGAGTCGGAGAGCCTACCAACTGCGATGATGATGATGATGAGCCCAGCTGACCCAACGATGACGATGATGACGATCCGCCACCAACGGTACTTTCGCCGGATAAACTGGCACACGAGCCCAGCTGGTTGAATGTCAGCGAGGCTACCAGGGCACATGTGACCAACTGCGACAAGAGTAATGGAAAAATTGCATTTATTAAATCAAGCTAATCGAGAGCCAGTGCATGAATTGCTACTACAAATGAATGGTTTGATAAGCTGTGCCCGGTTTCCTCCCGTCCCATCGTCACATCGGACCGGAATACACACACACACAGCGAAAGTGGAATTCGATTTCGTTCAACAGCTGAAAGGTTCATTCAATTGGATGTGCTGTCTGTCAGTGGCACTAGTTTGGGGTGGTTCGAAAATTAATTGTCAATTAATATTTGCGTGAGCTGAAAAGTTAATCCATGTTGTAAAACAAGTACTTCGATTAGAGTTGACGATTTTTTTGTGTATTAAAGGGATAGTATTAGAATGAATTAAATTATGAAAAAAACTTTCATCACGCGAAAAAACCAGACTATTCTCCAGTACATTGTATTCGGCGATCATTACCAAGGGTTCTAAGCTTGACCGAACTCCTCGCGAAAATAACCATTTTTTTATCTTCTCATGAAATCATGACTATTATATGAAAGTGGTCTATATCCTGAGCAAAAACTGTCATTTCATAGAAATTTATCATAAATTGAATACGCATTATTTGCGGAATGTGTTTCATTCAACTGTCGTAACTACGGTTTTCTTCCAATTATAGTGAAAACAGGTATCGAATTTTGTCGTGAATACGACTTACTTTACAATGGGGCGCCTTTTCAGAATTTACCCTCTGAGAGAATAATAAATTTTTTATCGTGAATATCTCCTGTTGTTTCTAGCGTATCAACATAATTTTTGCTACATTCCTTTGGAAATATGATCAGCAATTTTATGATAAAATTTTCAGTTGTACGACTTAATCTCTAATAATTCAAAACTAAACTTGTCTGAAATGTTTGGTATCAACGAGGATCAAAGAGGAAAACTCATGACGCGTGTTTGCCTTTCTTGTATTTTGAAGGCTTATAGCTCATAGCTCATTTTTGAAGCGTGTTTTGCAACAACATTGAAGTGTTCCAATAGTATACTATTGAAAAACCTGTCTGATTTGACCCATGTCAACACCAGCCAAACAGAACGCGTTCTAAGCAAGCGAAAAGTTCGCTTTCTCATCTCATCCAAGTCAGTCGATAAAACAAAACCGCTTACATTCGGGACAGAAGAAACCAAGCACAGTATTGTATAGTGAACAACAGACCTCGAAAATGAGTGAACCAAACGAACAAAAGCTACCGCCGACACGAAAGAATACAACTGTTGTTGACTTCAGGCAGTGCAAAATTCGACCTTCGATACGAGAACTTGAAGGTTTGCTTAAGGAGCAAATGCATCCTGACATTAAACGTGTGCATTTACTTCAATTCAATAAGACCAATAATGTTGTTTATATCCAGTTCTATAAAGAGTTGGATGCAATTCAATTCGCTAAAGACAATAATAATGTGCACTGTGTGGAGCATGAAAATATCAAGTACAACATTCCAGTATATATGGATGATAGTGCTATAGAAGTGCGTGTGCATGATCTTTCCTCAAGCGTCATTGATCCTTATATTCGCCATACCATGTCGCAATACGGAGAGATTCTCTCTATCGAAAAAAAAAGTGGAAGAATTTTTCCCCGGTATTCTAAATGGCGTACGTTTAATACGCATGCGCTTGAGGAGGCCTATACCTTCTTATGTGACATTCGGTCAGGATACAAGAATTTCGTGCAATTCACTTGTTACCTATGACAATCAGATGGCCACATATCAATATTGCCAAAAAGCTGTTCACTACGGTAAGCCATGTCATAAACTGGACAAGGAGACAACTACACCAAAGGACAACGGTGCTTCCTTCACACCAACCCTAGCAACCCCAGTACACCTGTGACAGTCGCCAACAACAGTGAAGCATCCCCTTCAACGAAACCATCCAACGTATCCCCTATAGAACAAAGTACACCAGCTGCAGTTAACAGCTTACCATCCAACCAACCAGCAACTGCAAACAATGTACAACAAGACGCATCTACAGCAACTAGTAACGAAATCAACAACAAAACCACCGATGTGGCAATTAATGACGAGACGAACCGCGAACAAACTGCCCCTCAATCCTCGCAGGAGGAAAATGGAAGCTCCTCTCCCCCTACAAAAAGGGTGACAACGAGATCCAATACAAAAAAAAAATATCTAAAAACTCAGCTAAATCGGCCACGTAAAACTTGTACGCAAATAGGCCTGAATAAAATATCTTTTAAATAAAAAAGGAAGCGAACAAAATATCTGTTGCTGTACAACTGTATCGATATAAACGATGAACATTCAACTTTTACCCATAATTTTCTGAGCAACGGTTGTCGAAGCAAGACATACGAGAGAGCAACATTGAAAACCTAACAATTTTGTAATGAAGCGAGCGCCGAACAGCAGAATTGTGCCGAAGAATAGTCGCAGCCGGACACACACACCAAAAGCTTGCCAATGGAAGTCGTCAGTCGTCATGGGAGCGTTGTTTAGTTTTGAGTTGGAATTCATTGTGAGTTCCAAATGCACCTACTGATTCCGCCCGAAATGGGTTGTTTTATTTTCTCTGGAAACCAATTGGAAATTACAATGAATTCCGAGTCAAATTTCGGACAAGTTTACCGAGTTTACACGCCAAGAGCCATCTCCAATCTAAATACAGATCCTGTTGATCGTGACAATTTCAAGGCACTTTTCAGTCCCACAGATCGTCGTTAAGAATTAATTGAATTTTCTCTATTGCTTCCCAAAAGCATCGGTTCTGAATATTTTTCATGTTTCTATGCGGATTAAGAAATCAAGTACGCCCCCTATTTTTATGGCCTTTGGGACTTCCAATTTGTGAAAAAGCTATAAACGAAATCACGTAAAAAGAAAGCTCTCAACCAAAATTGGTTCAATTTCAAATCAATCGGCACTTTGAGCAGCGGGACGTTCGCACTGCCAGTTTCGCTTCAAACAAGAGCGATTGCGTCATCCTGCTGCTGACAGGGCTTGTATTGTGAATCCTCAAACGAACGAAGCAACAAAAAAACATCTGCTGTGAACACTTTGCTTGACATAGCTGAATGAGAGACCTATATTAGAGAAAAACTGGATGCGTGAGAGTATATGCTACTGAGCAGACCAATTCCCCTTGCCAAGTAAATTGTCTGTGCTCTCAGTTAACACATGAACTAAGCAATCCATGACAATGTAATGAAATGAAGGGTTCGCTCTCGTTAGTATTGCACGAGAAAGAAGACCTTGCTTCATGGCGTGCTACAAGACGCGAAGCAAAGTCATATAGGCAATGTTTACGGTTTATTTTTAAAGTGTAGGTTTACAGAAATCATTTTTAACATAATGTTCGCATTCCAAGACCAAATTTGATCTCATTTCAAACATACTTTAAACATTTTATAGCAGAAATTTTGCATTTGAGCCCATTTTCAAAACGATCAATTTGTTTCTTGACAGTTTACACTGTGTATATATCCTAGAAACGCTAAAAGCAATGTTCTTTAAATTAATATTCATCGGAACTAAAAGTTATGAATCTAGTTTCCTCATAGGCATCTACAATATGAGAACCATTCATCAAATGCTAACCTCATGAAGCATAGGTCTCAGCAAGCGGGCATATTCATGAACTAATGAACGAACGAAGCAGCTCTCCTTGCTTGGGTTGCGCTGTGAATTCTACCTGACATACGAATGTGTGTGAATAGCACAGATGGTGAAACCCTTTTGTTAATATTCGTTGCTTCAATTTGCAAGCCATGGCTACTGGTCGTTTGCATTGGAGCAAAATACAATGAATCAACCTTACAAATAAATGTATAATCCTTGAAATCTATCAAACCGTTTATTATTGCATTTTTAAATTCGAAATTTTTTGTGAAACACCTTGTACAACGAAAACTGAACTGAACAATGAGTTAAGCAACATTATACATAATCAGCCCTTCAAATGGCTCCAATTGTTATCTGAAGAACTATTTGAATTACTTATCTGTTAGAATATGCAAATCAAAAGTAAATATAATCAGTTTAGTGAAGGTTCACAGATTCTAATTAGTCTGCTCAGTTGATTTGTTCAGTTCAGACCAGCATCTGGGTCCAGAATCCAATTCTATATAGGATCAGTTTTAGGATCCAAGATTGGAGTTTTTATTTTCATTTCTAATATCCAGATCTAACTCTGAAACTGAAACCGAATTTCAGAACTTGATTCTAAGCCTAGATCTGGACTGAGAACTAAATTTCGGAAACTGTAATTGACGTTCAAACCAGAACTCAGTTCCCAAATGCCTGTCCGGAATTCAGATTCAGAATTTAATTTAAAAAACTCAGTTCTTAACATGGAGTTATGGAACTTTGGACCTAAATCCAGGATGAGTATTCAGAATAAAAATTTGGTTGTATTTCCAGAATTCAGTTTGAAAATGCAATAAAAAATCCAGGTTCGGAGTTCAGTTGCCGCCCTAGAAATTGATTCCAAAACTCAGTTCCAAAATTATAGAAGTGTAACTGAAATCAGGAACTAGATTCTGTAGATTTTTGATCGAAATTCCGGATCTGGTTTCTAGGACTGAATTTCTGAGCTGAATTCTGGATCCAAATTTGAATGAATTTTGGATCGGAATTCTATAGCTTAAATTTAGCTGCAGACCACAATACAAGTACACAGCTCAGTGCTAGGATTCAGTTTCTGACTTCAGGCTCAGAATTCAGTTTCAGAATATAGCATTGAAATTGAGTGTCAGAGTGTAGGTTTCAGTTCTAGCATCCAGCTTCAAAATTCGGTTCCAGAATTTGTGCCTCAAAATTCAGAATGATAAATTCCGCCAGGACGTCAAATTAGTCAGTCAGACGCTTCGATGCAATATAAAAAAGTATTTAGCAAATAGCGTTAACTTTACGTCTGCTTGAACTGCCGAGTTTTACTTAAAGAAGTTCAAACGTAAAGAAATATTGAACCTTTCATTTTATTCGTATTCACATCATCCGGTTATGTCTCTGACACTAGCACCTCGCCTTTTACATAGCTGATTCCAGACAACCAACAAAAGTAGTAGAGCAAAAGTGTTTAAAAAGTTGTTCAATGCTTGGTAATACATTCTGTTTATGATTAAACGAATTCAGATCTTCGGTCACCTGTATGCTGTTTTCAGGAGTGATCGTTCCCCACCTAACAGCCTCAAAACACTGATCGCAGTATCGAATAAAATTTTGCAGTTCAATTGATCAAACAATCACATCTGTATCGCTCGAACAGTTATGGGTATTGGTTGAACTTCACTGAATTTCGCTTAGCATCGATGGTTCGATGATTATAAAGACTGTCCTAGAAAGTATGGACGCATCCAAAAACCGCTGCCATTTCGCAATGCCTTAGAATCTGTCAATTTTTATGGCTGCGTCCTATTATTTACACTCTTCTCTAACCACTTGTGCAGTTGTTTATTCGTTTGCATTAGTACGTTTCGAAATGCGTGGACTTTCAGCAGAACAACGTCAAAAAATTGTGTACAAATGGTGCACAGAACGCGGACAATCACTGAGAAAGATAGCAGAAATGGAAGGAGTAAGTGAAAAAGCCGTGCGAATGCAATCAGGAAGTTCGGTGAGGATAACACCTTTGAGGATAAACCGAAAACGGGTCGAAAAAGAGGTCCTGCTAATCCTTAGTTGGATAAACGTATACTGAAGGCGTTCGAGTAAATGAAGGAGGTTTCAGTTCGGGATGTGGCCAAAAAAGTGGGCACTTCGAAGTCAAAAAATCTTCGAACCTATAAGAAGCAGAAACAACCAAAACGTAGTCCGAAACAAGGAGCATCGATCAGGCCGAGGATTCGAAAGCAGTACAATACGATTCTTGCTGGAAATTTGAACTGCATAATCATGGACGACGAAACAATATTATACGGTGCGAGAAGGCAACTGTTAAACCAGTTCGAGACATCGATTGAAGTCGACAAATTTGGTAAGAAAGCTTTGGTCTGGCAAGCAATTTGTAGCTGCGGTAAGATTTCGAAACCCTTCATCACCACTGCTTCAATGAACAGCGAAATATACATCGAGGAATGTTTACAAAAACGACTTCTACCCATGATTCGAAGCCACAAGGATCTTGTTGTCTTCTGGTCAGATCTTGCTTCTTGCCACTACTCGAAATTGCCCACAACTTCGACCAATTGAGGAATTCTGGGCATTAACGATGGCACATCTTAGGAAACATGTCTCGGCAGCCGAAACCATTCAACAGTTCGAAAAAGATTGGAAAAAAGTGTCAAAACTTGTCGCCAAGAAGTCTGTACAGAATTTAATGAGAAACGTTCGCAAGAAGGTGTGCCAGCTAGTCTACAATGGCTAAGTAGCAAATGTTGAGAATAATATTCTGTTGTTGTCAAATATTATCAGTATATCGTATAAAATTTGAATATCTTACACTTGTGAATTATTTACAGCGAAATCAAAGTGCGTCCATACTTTCTGGGACAGTTTTAAGAGGGAAACAGAGGTATTTTGGCCACTTCATATATTTTGGCCCACCTAACAAATTTTATGGAGTAGTTTTTTTTCTCATAAATCTAGGTTTGTATATGGGACTTTCATTTGAATCTAATTACTTAAGAAATCTTAGAAAATTGAGAAGTTTGACACAAACACACACCTGCTAACTGACATTTGGTTATCTTGGAAATCTAATTCCAATAATATTGCTTGATTGCATAATTTTTATATATAAGAAGGCAAAAGGTTTGATCTCACTACACAAAACATCATACAGTCTTTCAAGTGCTGTACACAGTTTTTCAAGTGCGTATTACAAATCGTGTTTCACTTTGCTTCCAAACATCGCTTTACCGATGATTAATTTTAAAGAGTTCATGTGTTCGACGTGTTTTGGTTTTGTAATAATATGGTCTACAACTTATCCGAATGAAATGAGTTCTCTATCACGCAATGTAGGCAAATTATAACTTTAGTCTCACTTCTAGGGGGATTAATAATAACTTTAATTATATCAAGAGATGGGGACAATTCCGTTCGGAAATTCTTCTGACGGCATCAGCAAAAGCGCATTTTGGAGTAATTGGAACCACTGTGCACTGGAATAGGGGGAAAAGTCGCTCACACAAAAGTATCGATACACCCAAACCTCCGTTTACGAACACTTTTTATACGTTACCTCATTTTACGTAACTCTTTTTACGAACCAAATTCCAAATAACGTAAACTTTTTTTTACGAACCTACTTCGTCAAAAGAGGTTTTTTTCATACATAGAAAGCGATTTCCGACTCATTTATATTCCATGAAAACTACTGCAATATGGGTATTTTTGGAACGGCTTTAAAGAGTAGATTCCGGAAAATGATGTTTGATAGATATTCCTTTAAAACCATTGGAATATAGGTATTTTTGGAACGGAATTGATGAGTAGCTGTCGGAAAATGTTGTTTGAAGTGGTTCTAAAATTCAAGATGGCAACTTTCGGTTTATCGTTATTCCTTGAAAACCTTTACAATATGGGTATTTTTGGGAAGTATTTAATAAACAGATGCCGCAAAACTATGTTTGGTGTCGTCTCAAATTCCAATATAACATCCTCCGGTTTATCAATAACCCTTAAAACAAAGAAATTTCTTAAACATATTGGATACCGATAAATGACGTTTCAGCTCGTTTCAAAATTCAACGAGGTGACTTCCGGTATAGTGTTTTAAACGAATACCAAGTTCAAAGAATACGACAAAAACATTAAAAAAATACTAATAAACCGGAAGTCATTGTTTTGCATTTAAGAACCACCTCAAACATCGTTTTCTGACATCTGATCAATTCCGTTTCGAAGATCCCCATATTGTTAGGGATTTTAAGCAATCTCAATAAACCGGAAGCCGCCCTCTTGGATTTTGAAACGAGCTCAAACATCATTTTCTTCCACTTACTCTTCACATCCGTTTCGAAAATAGCCATATGATGCGCGGTTTCCCCCGCGAACCCCCGTTTAGTTCGTAGATGGAGGTTTCAGTGTATCTGTTGTTGGACAGCTATTACCGTGTGGAATCCAATTCTAAAAACATATTCCTTTTGACATAAAACTTCATAAAACTCAAAAAGTAAACATCCGATCTCAAAAACGGCGTTCAAGGTGACGGGGAGACCTTTCATTTACGACTAGTTTGATCAAAATCGGTCCAGCCATCTCTGAGATCTCGACCTCTTTGTTGACAACACACATACAGACACACACACGATCATTTGCTCAGTTCGTCGCGTTGAATCGATTGGTATATGACACTCGACCCTCCGGGTCTAGGAAAATTTGTCCAAAGTTTGAGTGAATTCTATACCAATTTTTATATTTATAAAAAAAGGTAAAGAGGTAGATGAGTAATATCAGAGACTTAACTGGATGTCGTGAATACGAATAAAATTGGCACGCTACACACTTCCGAATATCAGTTAGTTCGTCGATTGTGTGATTTGTAAAATCATCCCTATTTCCAAGCTGATCAGTTGTCCGTGGGTAAGATACTGATATGGTTGGCGTAGGTAGAGCGTTCACAACTGATAATAATTTTTCAATGAAGGAAACATCAATTCGCAGGGTTGATCAATGATACGATAGGCCTAAGATATGAAAAGTATGCAATATTGTGTAGGAGCAGATTCCATATCCAAATTGAGTACTTAATTTCTTAATCCGCTTAGAAACATGAAATATATTTAAATTAAACAAATGTGGGTTTCTAGCGGTGTTAATAAATTCTTTTTCTTCGTAATATTTCTGTACTTTCAGGCGAAATAAAATACAGATTGATCTGTATATGTGGCAACCCTGTTTCGCACGGCGTATTTCGAAACGACAAACACGCGTCATGAGTTTTCTTCTTTGATCTTCGTTGATACCAAACATTTAAGAAAAGTTTAATTTTGAATTATTTGAGATTATGTCATACAACTGAAAATTTTATCATAAATTTATGATCATATTTCCAATTGCATGAAGAAAAAATTATGTTGATACGTTAAATGGGAGCGGGTCATTTCGCCGAATGTCGTTTCGCCGAAAGGGTCATGTCTCCTGCATGTTATGTCTCCTGCATAACTGATGTGGCGCAGCCACATAACCGAAGCCAAGACGCCAGCTGAGTCGCCCGCCGACCCGCCGTCGGAAGCGGCGGCCTCTTGCATACAAACCTGTAACCGGAAATACCACATACATTTGCTTGGTAGATACCTATGGAATTGCTTTGATGATTAGTGGGTAATAGTCAACAAGTTTCTTTGGGAACTCCGTTCTGAGGTTCATGAATCAATCTTTATTCAAGATGTACAGTTGTAGGTCAACAAAACGGGCGTTAACGCTATCATCTTTCATTTGTCTTTATTTCAAATCAATTCTAAACGACCCTTTCGGCGAAATGGCATTCGGCGAAATGGCATTCGGCGAAATGGCATTCAGGGAAGTGGCCCATGCAACGAAACGGCTTTAGGCGAAACGGCTTTCGGCGAACAACAAGAGATATTCACGATCAAAAACTTATTACTCTCTTAGAGGGTAAATTTTGAAAAGGCGTCCCACAGTAAAGTAAGTCGTATTGACGATAAAAACAGACAAAAGTAGTAGAGCAAAAGTGTTTAAATAGTCATTCAATGCTTGGTTATAATTTCTGTTTATGATTCGACGAATTCAGATACATATATTATCTCATCACTTTACGTTGAACGTGGTCCATTACAAATAAAATAATTTTGTATTTGCTGACCTTCGAATTGGGGGTTCCAATGATCTGCGTACGTGTCTGAAGCGTAATGTTGCCAAATATAGAGAAATCACATATCTGTGTGTATGTTCAAAGCTGTTCAAAATCATCACGAACGATTGTTTGTTCGCCTGTTGCAAAAATTATATTGATTCCTAACAACATGGATCTTTCCCAAAACGTTCAGTATCGACGAATTTCTTGCAATTCACTTCGAACTGCTTACGAAACATGGACTGTGGTTGGCAAACTGATGCTGTATTCGACTGGATAGATCACGGAATTCTCCTGCAGAAAAAGGAGCTATTAGGATATTTTACACTTAGAATTGTTTGGATCAAATCATATCAGACATTTTGAACGGATTAAAATCGTCTCAGTGACGTCGGAAGCATTCTTCAATCATTCAGGAGTAGCCCAAGGTAGTATCTTTGATCCGTTACTGTTTTCCATCTTTATTAATGATGTTTGCATTCTGTTGCCGCTGGAATGTCGGTTTTTCTATGCTGACAACATTCAAAATTTAAAAAAATTATCAAATGCTTCTTGTATTTTATTGAATTACAAAAAAATGCTAGATATATTTCAAAACTGGTGCACTAAGAACTTCTTAAGCCAGAGTGTAGATAAATACAGTATTATCTCTTTTCACTACTACTTTTACTAGTGAGTGCTTTTGCCTGTTTGGACACAGAGTAGAGTCTTCAATTTGTGTAAGAAATTTAACGGTTGTTTTAAAAAACAATCACCAAGTAGCAATTCTCCTGTACAGGCGCTTCGAACAGTCCCGTAATCTCTTATAGGCTTTTGCGTTCGAATTTTCATACAATAGCAATTCATGCGTGCGTGATTTTTAACGAATTTTTACTTGTATGCTTTACACAGCTTTTGTGAAAAAGTTTGTACTAACTTGGATATCTGTTCTCTGTGCTTTGAATTTGTATGCCCCAGTGAGACTTCTCCGTTAACGTAATCTCTTACTTCTAGAAACTCAGAATACAGTATACGGGCAGTATAAGGAATTTAGGTTTTTTTTACCGACGGTTCAACGAATTTGCTAAGTTTTATAATTTCAATTTGTAACCCAATAATGATTTTTATCAAAAACTAATGGACTTTTTCTGTGTCCCAGGTTAGGTTAGCGGCAGGAAGCCTAGGTGGTTCTTGTTTAGTACTTAATCAGAAGTGTACAAGGAAGGTTTAATTTTAAAGATAATAATAAAGTAACTGTTTTTTGAAACTCGCTCCCGTGAACTAAGAAGCATATTAGCATATTCCATTGAATGAGTGTGTTTATTCGAAAATTCAGCGCAGTATACACCGAGACGAAAGAAAATAAAGAAAATAAACGACATAAAAACAGTTCATTTTTTTTTAGCTGTTTTGGATACTAAAGTTTGATTTTCTAATATTATTATTATTGTTACTTAAAATCTTTGATTAATACGATTATTGCTACACGTTTCTCATAATTTAATGCTATTAAAGTTCTTATAAGTATTTAATTTACTCTATTATTATTTTTTTTATTTTTACATTGCCGCCTTTAGATTTTGTTCAGGAAAAAATTTTAATTTAAAGTAAATTTATAAGACCAGAATTGTCTATTAAAAATTCATTAAAACCGAACGTACTTAGATGGCTTTTTCTATCAGGTGAAGGATTGTATCGGAAAATTGTGAACGTTTTGGAACCGGCCTTTATGAATAAAATAGAACACAACGATTCGTATCTTCAAAGTGCACTCTTGCTCAACCATGATCTAAAACTGTTAAATTAACTATACTTTGCTAATACCATTTAATTAAACACTGCATCATCTGTGGGTTGCTGAATGCTTCGGAACAAAGCAATTCTGTTCCGTAGGAAATGATAACCGAATTAACGGTCAGTGCAATGGTGGAAATGCTCCAAATGCACCAACTGTACATCCACCCTAGAGTGGCAGCACGAAATTTCCCAAATGCAATTACACTGCCCGAGGCTATGCGAGTAAAATTCCTCATTTTCAATACAGGTCAAAATTGTAACATGACTGATTGTGGACATTATAAAGCGGGGTCCGGTAAAGCGTCCGCTAGAAAATAATAATAAAAAAAACAGAAACGTAACGAAACGTAGTAGGCCGCGATGGGATGGGCAAGGGGAACTCAAGTACGCGACAAAAGTAGGCGTCCATTCGGCGAGATGAAATTACAGTGCATTTAGTGAAAATGCACCGTCACCGGTGTTTACATTTTGGTTCGAGAATGGGCGCTTCGACGCTCGGTGATGGAAACGACGAACGGCAGTGGAGAAGCAGCATCCGGTCGGTACGCAAACGGACCCAAATTGGGACAGTTTCGTTCGATCGATGGGGACAAAATGATGATAGTAAGATAATGTGTAAAATGTTCATGAATATTAAGTACATGAAAGTTCGTACGGGAAAATTTATATGATCGTTAATTGCTTTTGGATAATGAGAAAATTGTCGGCCGACTGTTTGCGGTACACTGGACTTGAAACACTTTTAATTTGAGATATACTGGATGATGGTCACTGTTCTGTACTAGGCCGGAAATTGACATTTGGAACGTATGACCTGCTACAGGATAAATAATAAAGTTTTTGCATTGGTTAAAATTGATTTTCCCATTTTGGTCGATCTATTTCTTGAGACGAATGATGTAAAAACGAACACAATTGTTTTTCAACTCATCAAGTAGTCCATGATGCAAATTGAAGGATCACTTTGGAGACAGAATGGTAACCAAGGTTTTTAATTTAGATCTTTCCCCCTGTTAAATCATGAGAGGGAAATGGCTCCCTTCTACCAACGACATGTTAACCTACCGACTTTTGTGCATGACCATCACTTTTAACTTTGGGGCAGAACTTTTTCTACCCGTAGTTCGGTTTTTTTTCTTCTTAAAATTCATTCTCACCTGAATTCCACATTTCGGATTCGTTTGAATCGAAATCGAGGAAGATAATTGAATTTTCTCTACCGAGTTTTGCCAGTTTCCATCTACCCCGAGGATGTGTAGGATCAGCTCGACCTGAACTGACTGACTGGACACGTTGCGGTCTATTTGCTGAGGTTTTCGTTTTCCTCTTTCTTCTGTCGTCTAATCGAACTTGGACCAGTTGTGGTTTCAACTTTCGGACTCTGATGGCCGGACGGTTCGAGAATGCAAAGAAAGGTAAATCGAATATTTTATTGCTTCGAACAAATAAGCTAAAATCGAGAACCTACGACTTTAACTTTGGTTTCTGCTTCTGGGGAAAATTTCCGATGAGCAGAGACGGTAATTGGAATGAAAACTTCTTGGCCAGTTGAATAATTTAACAGTGGTTTTTGCTGTCGATTTGCTTCAAAGTCAGGGCAAACAAATGGAGATTCGAGAAACTTTTAAGCATAAACTTTTGTTAGTTTAAACATCAACAGAGGTTTCGAAATCAGTTGAAGCTTATTTTGCTTAGCTCATACATTCTCGTGTGGTAACTTACTTAACTTTACTTAAGTCATTTATTACAAATGAAATCCTTTTGACTATCAAAATTTGCATCAAGTCTAACATATATTAGCGAAAAGGGTGTAATATGTATAATAATAATTTTAAATAACTATTTCCAGTCGACTGTTTGTGACTAGCGACGTTCAAAGTACAGTCAATTGGTTCATACATTTTTTATACCAGCTGATTTACCCGCCGTTGCTCGGAAATGTTTCGTGAAGGCAAGGCCGAAAAAAATCTAGAAATTATCCTCCACATTGATACTCTAATTGCAATGAGACAACACTTAAACGACAACCCGATTGAACAATACTCCGTTCATGTTCAGATTGCGAATGATCAGTGTCCCATCTCAGATCTCACCTTTCTCTCTATAAATACATTTTTAGTAAATTCCTAAATTCATATGTATATGTGCTTGTAACGTACTTGAATTATTATGTAGATGTACTTGTAACGTACTTTCGTACTTCCTCGTCACATTCGATCTACGAAACCTTTGGCTTTCATGGCTATAAACCCATGCTACTCCCTTCTATTTAAAAAAAATCTTATGGCATCATTATTTCCACGTAATTGCTGAAAGTTTTCCATCTCATAATGATTATTTTATAACGAAAGACTGTTTAGCATCATAACAACATTCGTAATATGGAATAACTTTTTTATATCATTTATTTTACCCCGGTTTTAACCATTTTGGTCGTTCAGCGGGGAGTAAAACCTATGGAATAACGATTCAGTGATTACAAATGTGGTTTTTAAATTTATTTCCATTACCTTGAGTCGAAAGTTTTCTCAATTTACATAAAAAAATGCACAGTGATTGTATAATTTCTTCGTCAATTCAGATCAATGTTGAGAATACTTATTCCCCCTCCCTCTTGTGATTATTTTTGTGAACTTCACTTAGTTGCTAGAAATATGCTCTACTCGTGAAGAAGTACCAATTTTTCGTAAAACTCGTACAATTTTCCCTTACACTTTATATGTTTGGGGCATTTGCTAAACTCTCTCTCGTCCAAAATAACCTTATAATCTATTTTGATTTAACTTCATTTTTTGTCAGTGAACTTACTACAGATCTCCTTCATGATTACCCTGAGTAGTGTAGAAAGTATCTGTCCTTTTCAAAAAATATCGATTCTCACCTTTGGTACATGTGCCAAACTTGGTGGCGATTCGTTAAGTTGTTTCGTAGTTATGCTGAGCAGTGCGGTAAAATTTCATTTTCAATCGAATAATATAAGATGAAAACGAAATTTATGGCCGCTGACCATCAGCATATCCCTACTAATTCATTAGACTTTTGCTGCCATTTTCAAGTGAAGCTCCCGGAATTCATCGTCAGTTGAATAATCGTTGATAGTCATTTGAAGTTTTGCTTGCTCAGTTTCAAGTGCGGAGTAGTGTAACTTCTTCATTGCCTTCGCTCTTGGTAGTAAGCAAATTCGAGCGAATAGAATTATAAATGGAGTAAAGTATTAAAAATGAAAACTGAAGGAGGAAACAATTAATTTATGTGTATTCTGTGATTGATATTTCAGCTATCTGGTTTGTTTTTCGTTTATTATCTCGAACCAATTCGAACTTTTACATGAACCTCATTTGAAGGCCGCTCTCACACTATTGAAAGAGATATTTTGTCATTTCAAGAGATCAACTGACGGTGGTTAAACTGAGCCTCGATTGAAGAGAAACGATTGATGACTGAATGCTGCCCGTTCGGGCCGTCAGCAAACATTGTGTGTGTCAGAGAGTGAAGTTTACTGCATTCGAGAGATCGTCAATGTGTTCCACATTCGGTTTCAATTGAATTGAATGAAGTTTAACAGCACTGATGCTGAGACTTAAATAAACTCGCGTTCATAGGCAGATAAAGATTATTTTCCCTTAGTTCTTTGAATTTTCCGGCAAAATGAAACCAGATCCTTTAAAATTATTTAAAGAAAATTGCGTTGCATTCGAATTAACAACAGCAATAGTATCTACTACGACCTTGAAAATCTTGCCACTCTTTCCTTTTGACCTTTTCAGAAGCATACGGTGGTTCTACCTGTTAAATTGTAAAGTTTTTAACTAATGTCAATTCGACGATCTATCAATTGATGAATCAATAGCAGTTAAATTAAGATGATGTTGAACGATTTCAGCGATCGTAGGGAAGTTTAATATAAAAATTTGAAAATATTTTGATTTTGCCTATTTTAATGTTCATTTGATGAGCGAATCAGTAGCAGGTAGAATTGGATGATTTTGGACGTTTTTAGCGAGCGGTTTAGGGTGGTTCAATATGAAAAATGGTAAACATTTGGATTTTTGCGTTTTCGATGCTATAAGTATTAGTGCATTGATTGCAATTAAAGTTTGGTAATTTTGGATATTCTCAGCGCTGAATGGCTTAATATAGAAAATTGTGATTTTTATACTATTTCCAATTCCATGCCAGTGGTGGTAAAGTGGGAACCGAACACCGATGCTTTGTACATTTCTGCTCAGAAATATTTGCCTAGCAAAAATATGCAAAAGCTGTCCATTCGGTTTACGGTCAATTGGGATCTATTCGATGCGTAGTTCTATTATTTATGGTTCGATGAAATGCCTACCTACAGCATCAAAACTAAAATTGTTTTTTAGTTGATGATCAAAGCAAAAGCGCTTTCAAAGCTACAGTCAAAATCACAGGCATTTCGACGATTTGCAAGTTTAAATCCTGAACCACTTCCTTTGGATATATTATTCAATACAGCATCCAGTTTGCCAAAACAATTTACAATTTCTCACATGAAGCTGCCTTATAATACTAATATTCCAATTGCTATCAATTAAACATTGAATTACCAAAAGGTAAAATATTCCCATATTTTTATATTAAAATAAACATAAACGTCCACTGAAAATGTCCAAAATTAGCCTATTCGAATGAAATTCATTCACCAATATCGAAAATATCCAAAATAATCAAATTTTAATTGCTATGGTTCAAAATATTTACTAATTTTGATATTGCGCCATCCTACGCTCGATAGAAAATTTCAATAATTATCCAATTCGAGCTACTATTGTTTCCAGAATCAACAGACCATCGAATTTAGTCTGAATCTTAGTTGAATCTTTTGTCAATTTTTCAATAAGAACCATCCTACGCTCGCTGAAAATGTATAAAATGTATTTAATAAAACATCAAATTAGTAAAAGTCAAAATATTTACAAATTTTCATATTGCGCCACCCGCTCGCTGAAAATGCAAAAAATTACTCAATTTCAATGTTATTGACTCACCAATTTTTTCAACATCGAATTTGCAAATGTCGAAACATTTTCAATTTATCATATTGAGCCACCCTACGATTAAGAGAAATCCTAAGCTGTCGGACCGTGATTTGGTCAGAAAATTTGGTGCTGCCCATAGTACCGTGAGGAGAACTCGACTCCGGGAAGGAATTAAGTCGTATCGAGCTAGCAAACAGCCAAATCGGACCATGAAACAGAATAGTGTGGTCAAAATTCGTGCTCGGAAACTATATGACCAGGTGCTGACCAAGTTCGACGGGTGTCTTCTGATGGACGATGAAACCTATGTCAAGGCTGATTTCGGGCAAATCCCAGGTCAAAAATTGTACTTGGCAACGGCTCGGGGGGATGTTCCAGCCAAATTTAAATTTGTTTTTGCCGACAAATTTGCAAGAAAATTTATGATTTGGCAGGGCATTTGTAGCTGTGGCAAAAAAACGAAAGTTTTCGTTACAAATAAGACAATGACATCGGAACTATACCAAAAGGAGAGTCTCCAAAAACGAATTTTGCCGTTCATTCGATCCCACGACCATCCCGTAATGTTTTAGCCAGATTTGGCAAGCTGTCATTACAGCAAAGTCGTTCAAGAATGGTATGCAGAGAAAGGGGTCCAGTTTGTTCCGAAAAACCTTAACCCACCCAACTGCCCCCAGTTCCGCCTGATTGAGAAATACTGGGCAATCATGAAGAGGAGACTCAAGGCAAAGGGAAAGGTTGTTAAAGACATCAATCAGATGACGACCTGGTGGAATAAGATAGCTAAAACGATGGACGAAGAAGGTGTGCGCCGCCAAATGAGCCGTGTTACAGAAAAAATAGAGAATTCCTTCGAAACCGTGACGAATAATTTTATCCGTATTTTTTCTTAAAAGTATGAAGAAAACGCTACATTTGCATAAAAAAGATCTTGAATTCAATAATAAATAACTGAAATACAAGCAATTGTCTTTGTTTCAATTCTATCTGAAGCAAGCTTTACACTAGACGCATACAATAAGTGCAATTACATATCAATGTTCACGATGATTACCATAATGGATTGAGACTGTCATTTTATATTTCATATTCTGTGAAGAATGTTCAAATTGGTAAGATCAATATTAAATTAAACTTCTTTGTTAGAACTCTAAAGTACATTTGTTACTTTTTGGCAACTTGAACGCACAGAAAAGGTTTCGAAAAAATTTTCTCGCTGTTTAAAAGCTGTACAAGGAACTGCTTTGAAGTTTGTTCTGTTGCGTCGGATGAACATTCAAGTATGAGTAATTCCTTAAAAACGGACTGTTCAGAATGCTTTGTACGCTGCTTTTTTTTAGGAACTTTTGCTTACTTGGGCTAAATACGAATTGTAAATATATCTTACTCTACCTAATGAACAACTATAGAAGAGACACTCTTTGACGTTGTGTTCAGTTTATCAATGCAAAATTCTGGTTAGTGAACTTTTTTATCGATTACCGGAAGCAAAAATCACATCTAGAACAAAAACGTTGCACCTTATATCCATTATGTCGAAGCTATTAGAGAGGGATTTCTATTCAATTCAGTTCAGTTCTATTGCCTCAAAGGGTGAGATGAGAATCTGTACATTTGCTCAATCTTTGCTTAACAGAAGTATTTTAAATTTTTCACATTATTTTTCTGTGATATTTCGTTTTTGGGCTACAACGACTGTGTGTCGAATTCCGTGGATTGTAGGTTAAGTAATCAGAAAAATAATGGTGAGAAACGTTATTCAATTAGTCGTTTGATCATTCTGATATACGAAAACATAAATTCGACGGGTCAGCTAGTTTTTAAATAAAATACTATTGTTGTATCTTGATTGGTTTAAAACTGTGTATCGTGAATTGTAGTTCATTTGCCTTATTCTTCAGCAAAAAAAAATAACCATAATTTCACTATAATGTTCAGAACACAACATTTTTTTTATCGTAGTTTCATATATAAAAAAACTGACTATTGACAAATCAAATTTTAATACAATTTAAATAGATTTATCTACTACTATTATTATATCATTTATTTATAACCGGCTTTAACTAAGTTGCAGTCGTTCGCCGTTCTGATAAGGTTTCCATTCAGGTCGGTTGAACTTTTCTTTGGAAAATTGAAGCGTTCCATTTTTTTGTAGTTTTCGACCACACCACATTTTCCAACATAGATTCTAAGTTTTTAAATTCTTTAAACCGTAATGTCGAATGACAATTAAAACTTTCAAACGCTATTCGCCACATATTTCCGGTAATCAATTAAAATGTCGTAACAATCTACGAGACTATAGGACCTTTCACTTGAACCTAAGCTTGTGAAAATCAATTCAACTATTCCTGAGAAATTGATGTGAGCTGCGTCTTCTTTGAAGGTGTTTACCACTAGCTCTGGAACCAGAATCCTAGAATCGGCATAGCCGAAATCACTTAGTGTTCCGCAGAATTTTTAGGTTATTATAAATTTTTCATTATAATTTATGGTTAAGTTTGTGCAAATCGGTTCACTAATAATTTATTCACTAATGACCCTGTATTTTCGGAACCGGAAGTCGGATCCGGATAAAATGTTGACACTTTGTATTGAATCACCAACCTTTTCATTTGAATCTAAGTTCGTTCGTTCGTTTCCAAAACTCGATTTCCACAGTGCATAATTATTCTATATAAAAATGGTAAAAATATTTTCATTGTTTAGAAAACCTTTTTTGGGAGACGAAAATTGAATGAATGCTATGAGACTAGTGCCCCTTCGGATTACACTGTGAAATAGTGGTTTCAAGAGTTAAGTAGTGATCGAAATTTCAGAGATGTCCATCTCCTCTGTGTGACGAAGAGCAAGTATAATTTCTCCCATCGCACTGACAACATCAACGAGAGCTCTTCTCTTTCGCACATATACACCACTATTATAAAGAGTATGCACGCATCATGAGAACGAGTGTTTATTTTCTTTCAAATCTAGCACTGGATCACACCAAATTGCTAGAGCAGAGCTCTGAAATTCTCTGAGGTGGATGAAGATATTTTCTCCGAAGTGTGCACGCCGGTGATGACTGTGGTGTACGGTTCGCATAAGAGAAGCGTGGGGCACGCATATTCAGCAAAAGCGTATTTTATCGTTAAAATTTAGTGTTCTTTGCTGCGAAAAGATTGTCATAGCAAGGCCTTCTATAAATTTAAAAATTTAATCACAAAAGTGTTCGCTCACTAGCACGCGCCAGTGGTCACTTGGATGTATTTAGGCGAGAGCGATTCATGCAAAGAGAATGTCATATACTGTATGTCTACTCGACACTGAGAAAAAGTGCGCTTCCCTTTTTGTGTGTTGTTCGCTTCTTGCATCCTTTATGTAGACATAAATCTTACACCAGCGTGTATCAATCTGGTGAAATGCCATCACTGCGAAACTCTACTACCGCAGAAAGAAGGTACGTGAGCTTACAAATTCCACAAGGATTAGTTCTGAGCCCTCACCTCATATCATGATGTAGGCAATCGTGAATCGATCAATCACACGGTACACAAGATCATTGCGTGAGTTTCATTTGGGAGTTCTAATTGCTACTACCGAAACTTGGGAACCGCCAAAGTGAGTTTGTTTTACCATGAATTAATGTGACCTACAATTTAAAATAGTTTCCATGCACGTTAACGTTAACTTTTTTTCTGTTCTTCGCGAATCAAAACAAGGGAGCCACATTGGATCACTCCTTCACATGCCATTCGTGAATGATCTACGCAGTGAATTGTTGTCATTTTATGTGAATTTCTTTATATTGATTTGTACTTTCGA